>NC_045958.1:101918170-102108170 GCF_010909765.2 Amblyraja radiata | reverse complement strand
AGAAAGGTCTCGACCAGAAACATCACCTATTCCTTCTCTACAGAGATGCTGCCTGTCCTACTGAGTTACTCCAGCATTTTGTGTTTAAATTCAGATTAAACCAGCATCTGCAGTTCCTTCCTACATCCTTCAACGTATCCATGTTCTCCTGAGATGCTACCTGACCCACTGAGTTACTTCAGCACTTTGTGTCTTCTTTTAAAACTTAAGTTAGTTATCAATGCAGGGCCTTAACCACTGTAGAGCAAGATCCTTGGTGGAGGAAATGGCAAAAAGCATTTCACTTCATTACACCTCGGTGTATGTGAATGTGACCAATAAAATACCTTTGATACTTTGATACCTTTGGAGTCTGAGGAGAATCATGAGGGGAACGCTAAATAGGCTTTTTACCCAGAATAGGTGAATCAAGAACCAGAGGACATAGGTGCAAGGTGAGAGGGGAAAGATTTAACAGGAACCTGAGGGGCAATTTTTTCCACACAGAGGGCGGTGAGTTTATGGAACGAGCTGCCAGAGGAGGTAGTTGAGGCACGTACTATGACAAAGATACTTGGACAGGTACATGAATAGGAAAGGTTTAGAGGGATATGGGCCAAACGTGGCGAGGTGGGACTAGCGTAGATGGGACATCTTGGTCGGCATGAGGAAAGGATGCTGTATGACTCTAGAGTCATAGTCATGAAGTGATACAGTGTGGAAACAGGCCCTTCGGCCCAACTTGCCCACACTGGCCAACATGTCCCAGCTACACTAGTCCCACTCGACTGTGTTTGGTCCATATCCCTCCAAACCTGTACCTGTCTAACTGTTTCTTAAATGTTGGGATGGTTCCAGCTTCAACTACCTTATCTGACAGCTCATTCTATACACCCACTACCCTATGACAAAGATGCCAAGAAAAATAGAATGCCTCAAACCACAAAACTGACATCAGACTAAAAGAAAATTGAGGTAAATGAGGGTGTGAACACTGGGAATAAGTTCTTTTAAATCTATTTGAGAGAAGAGGTGGTGCCTCGGTTTCATGTCCTCCAAAAGGTGGCACCTCGGAATGTGCGGACATGGTGGCGCAGCGGTAGAGTTGCTGCCTTACAGTGAAAGTAGCGCCGGAGACCCGGGTTCGATCCCGACTACGGGTGCTGTCTGTACGGAGTTTTTACATTCACCCTGTGACCGCGTGGATTTTCTCCGAGATCTTCGGTTTCCTCCCACACTCCAAAGACGTACAAGTTTGTTGGTTAATTGGCTTGATGAGTGTAAAAATTGTCCCTAGAGTGTGTAGGATAGTGTTAATGTGCGGGGATAGCTGGTCGGTGTGGACCCAGTGGGCCGAACGGCCTTTTTCCGCGCTGTATCTCTAAATCTCTCTAAACTGCTGTGGTACCGTGTGGGATAGATGGTATGATTCAGTAGAAACATAGAAACATAGAAAATATGTGCAGGAGGAGGCCATTCAGCCCTTCGAGCTAGCACCGCCATTCATTGTGATTCAAGGAGATGACCCATTACAATAGACATTAGACAATAGACAATAGGTGCAGGAGTACGCAATTCGGCCCTTCGAGCCTGCACCACCATTCAATGTGATCATAGGCTGATCATCCACAATCAGTACCCCGTTCCTGCCTTCTCCCCATATCCCCTGACTCCACTATCTTTAAGAGCCCTATCTAGCTCTCTCTTTAAAGTATCCAGAGAACCGGCCTCCTCTGAGGCAGAGAATTCCACAGATTCACAACTCTCTGTGAGAAAAAGTGTTTCCTCGTCTCCGTTCTAAATGGATTACCCCTTATTCATAAACTGTGGCCCCTGGTTCTGGACTCTCCCAACCTCCGTACAGACAGCACCTGTAGTCAGGATCGAACCCGTGTCTCTGGCGCTGAAAGGCAGCAACTCTACCGCTGCGCCACCATGCCGCCCACTCGGCCGTCCTCTTCAATTTCAACTCTAGTTTCCCACAAGGTCCAAGGATGCACTTGGCCATGCCCTGGAGATGAAACCACCTTAATGTGCTTTAAGACCACCAACACCTCCCCTTTGGTAATTTGTATATGGTCCAGACATCATATGTAGGAAATAACTGCAGATGCTGGTTTAAACCGGAGATAGGCACAAAAAGCTGGAGCGACTCAGCGGGTCAGATAGCATCTCTGGAGAAAAGGAATAGGTGACGTTTCGAGTTGAGATCCTTCTTCAGAAGAAGGGTCTCGACCCGAAACATCACCTATTCCTTTTCTTCAGAGATGCAGTCTGACCTGCTAAGTTACTCCAGCTTTTTGTGTCTATCTTCAGTCCAAACACCATAACTGATTTTCCTCATTACCTTAGCTTCCATGATCTCTGCAGTAAAAACTGATGAGAACCATTCATTAAAAATTTTATGCACTCCACACTGAAATGGCCATGCTGATCTGTCCGACGTCCTTCTCTCCTAATCTCTCTCTGCCCATCCTTTTGCGCTTAATATGCCTATAGAATCTCTATTGATTTTTTACCTTGACTGCCAGATCCATCTTATGCCTTCCTGTTGCTCTCCTGATTTCCCACTTGTATACCCCCACCCCATGTACACTCGTAGAGGAAGTTATGGAGTCATAGATAGAGTCATAGAGTTATACAGCATGGAAGCAGACTGACCAACATGTCCCATTTACACTAGTCCCATCTGTCTGCATTTGGCCCATATCCTTCTAAACCTGTCCTATCCACGTACCTGTTTAAATGTTTCTTAAACATTGCAATAACGTAGGAATCGTAGGAAAATGACGATTCAGGTACTCCAAGCCGCGGAGTGTGTTCGACCATTCATGGCCCCGACCACGGGTGAACAAGGGAGGAGGACTGGCTGAACTTTGTTGCCTTCCACCACAGTGAAGAATACTGTGGTGGATGATTGTGTTAAATCTTATTGTGTATTGTGTGTTCTTTTTAAGTGTATCGCTGCTGGCAAATTCATTTCACTGCACCTTCGGGTGGATGTGACGACTAAAATTGACTTTGACTTTCGACCTTGACTTTGCAATAGTCTCTGCCTCAAATACCTCCTCTGGCAGCTCGTTGCATATACCCGCCACCCTTTATGTAAAAAAGTTACCTCTCAGGTTCCACACCTTAAACTTATGTCCTCTGGTTCTTGATTCGCCTATTCTGGGTAAGAGATTCTGTGCATTTACCCAATCTATTCCTCGCACAATTTTGTACACCTCTATAAGATCACCTTTCATCCTCCTGCATTCCAGGAAATGGAGTCTAAGCCTGCTTAACCTCCCTATAACTCAGATCTTCGACTCCTGCCCACATCTTCAAAAATCTTCTCAGCACCCCTTGCAGCTAGACAACATCTTTCCTATAACCCGGTGCCCAAAACTGAGCACAATGCCGTACACCAGTTCTATCCTATAAACCATTTACAGATGCCAATTAACTTGCAACTCTCATTGTGGGTGACTCTGCTGTTAAAGATATGAGAAGCTTTTGCAGTAAGAACACCAAAGTTTTATGCTTCCCCAAGGACATGGTAACTGACATGAGAGAAAAAATCATAGATATCGTGACTGAGCACCCAACGGTGAAATACATCATATTGCACATAGGGTCAAATGATGTTGCGAAACAGCAGTCTGAAGTACTGAAGCAAGACTTTATTGATCTGCTAAACACAGTCAGCTGTCTGAACATTGAAGTGTCCATCAGTGGGCCACTGCCGCCGGTCGGAAAAGGAGTCGAGAAATCTTCAAGACTTTTGAGTCTTAACACATGGCTTTCAACTGCATGTGCCCTCCTTTCAGTTACTTTTACTGACAATTTTAACTTTTTCTGGGATCGCAGACATCTTTTTAAAGCAGATGGACTATGCCTAAACAGGCTGGGAATACAACTTTTCATTTCAAACCTATTTTATCTCCTGCGTCACCCATCTGTTCCCTCTGCCAAGAACAGGAGACAGGAGGAATCAAAACATGAAGACGCCAAAACAAAACTCCCTGAAAGAGAACCTGTTCAGCCCCCGCCTGAAGAGAGCTTTGGCCATGACAGACATCAGCGCAGAGAGGAAGAGTCCCCACCTCCCACCCTACCAACAAATTCACCTCCCTCCACTCCCCAAACCCCATCCTGGTCACCCTTCTCTATACCCACCCTTTCCCCCTCTTCCCCTCTCTTGGAGTTCACTGACCATATGAAACAGCTGGTCACTGCTGGAACCAAATTCACACCCAGCCCTACTCCCAGGTTCCGTCCCTCAAATGCCCCACTGCCCCCTCTCCCACCATTGGCTCTAAGTCCTCATCGAGTTCTGGCAAAATCGCCAAAGGAACGACCTGCACCACCCCCACCTTTGCAAGGAGGGCAGAATCATCCTCTGTCTCCACAGCCTGATAACAGTACAGCACATTCCGTTACTTGTGTACAAAATACAGCAAGCTCTAACCGATATGTGCTGGGCTCAGGCTACAGGACAGATTGCACTCATGACTTTTTCCAGGATAAGTCGGGGCCCAACACGCTGGTAGCTTGCTCAGTTCCAGTCTTAATAAGTAAACGAAAAAAGCAAAACAAGATGCACTCAACTTATTCTGCTAATTTATCGAATTTAGCACCCATTCCTCATCAGCCACAGTCAGCAGATAATGATTTTAACACACTAAACCTAGCTTTATTAAATGTCAGGTCTTTGGCAGGAAAAACATTTTTAATCAATGATTTTATTATCAGGCACGATCTTGATTGTCTGTTCTTAACTGAAACCTGGTTAGATCAAAACAACAGTGCTGCTGTTCTTATTGAATCAACTCCTCCCAACTTCAGTTTTATAAGTGAGGCCAGAGTGCATAAGAAAGGAGGAGGAGTGGCTGTTCTGTTTAATGATTCCCTCCAATGCAAGCAGATATCTTATGGAAACTTTGCCTCCTTTGAATATGTGGCTGTTAAGTTGAACTCTTCTTCCCGAGTTATGTTCCTAAATGTCTACAGGCCACCTAAATACTGTGCAGCCTTTTTTGACGAATTTTCTGAACTACTGTCTACAATCTGTATTGACTTTGACTGTGTAGTTATTGTTGGTGATTTTAACATTCATGTTGACAAACTCCATGACAAAGGGACTAAAGAATTGTATTGTGTCATTGATAATTATGGACTGAATCAGCATGTGACGGAGCCCACACACAACAAAGGTCACACTCTGGACTTAGTCATGTCCAAGGGTGTTAGCATTTCTAAGGTTGTTGTGATTGATGCTGCCCTCTCTGATCATTCATGTGTTTTCTTTGAGAGTGCTATCTCTGTGCAGACTAATGTTCAAAGAAAAGTTAATCACAAAACGGTACATAGCAGAAAACACCTGTGGAACATTTATTCAGGCTTTCTCCTCCACGCCCACTCTCCCTTGGGTCTCAGTAAATGAGCTTGTCGATAATTTCAATGTGAAAATTACAAATATTATTGATGCCATTGCACCCACTAAGGTGAAAGTGGTCCCTGGCAAAAATAAGTCTCCATGGAGAAAAGCCACGTTGGTAAAAATTGAAAAAAGAGAGTGTCGTAAAGCTGAACGTAGGTGGCGGAAAACAAATCTCCAGGTTCACTATTACATTTATAAAGAAAGACTTCGAATCTACAACTTGGAACTGAGAAATGCAAGGCAATCCTTCTTCTCTGACATCATTGCCAAAAACAATAATAATGCACGGGCCTCGTTTACTACTGTCGACAGGCTAACAAACCCTCCTGTGTCAGTAGCCCCTGAACTGCTTTCCACAAGGGCCTGTAATGAATTTGCCTCCTTCTTCACCGACAAAATTCAGAAAATTAGGCAAGCAGCCAGTGCCTCCACATCAGGTGCAGGACATGTGTTGTCCATGTGTCCACCTATAATCAATTCAAATACCATGACACAATTTTATGTTATTAACCATAATACCTTGGAGGACACTATACAACATTTGAAATCCTCCTCCTGCTGCCTCGATATTCTACCAACAGGCCTTTTCAAAGGTGTATCAATCTGCATGACCTCAGACCTTCTACAGATTGTAAACACGTCCCTTCTCTCAGGTGTCTTCCCACAGGCCCTGAAAACTGCTGTTATCAAGCCTCTCTTAAAAAAGAAAAACTTGGACACTTCACTACTGGACAATTATAGACCAATATCAAACCTCCCATTTCTCAGTAAAATCATTGAAAAAGCTGTTTTTAAGCAGCTGAACAATTTCATGTTAATGAACAGCTGTTTTGATGTCTTCCAGTCAGGATTTAGACCACACCACAGCACCGAGACGGCTCTTGTTAAGGTCTTCAATGACATTCACTTAAACACAGACAATGGCAAAATTTCAGTCTTAGTATTACTAGATCTCAGTGCTGCATTCGACACAGTCGATCACAACATATTACTAGACCGTCTGGAAAACTGGTTGGGACTTTCGGGCACAGCATTAAAATGGTTTGAATCCTACTTGAAGGACAGGGACTACTTTGTGTCTATAGGTAATTACACATCTGAGCGTGCAAAAATTACATGTGGAGTTCCCCAGGGCTCCATTCTGGGGCCTCTTCTGTTTAACATCTACATGCTTCCAATGGCTCAGATCATGAAAAACATCAAAATATGTTACCATAGTTACGCAGACGACACACAAATCTACATAACAATATCACCAGGAGACTTTAGTCCAATACAAGCACTGAGTAGATGCATTGAGCAAATCAACGATTGGATGAACCAGAATTTTCTCCAATTAAACAAAGAAAAAACTGAAATAATTGTTTTTGTAGCCAAGGAAGAACGATTAAAAGTTAGCACCCAGCTTCAAATGGTAATGCTAAAAACAACAAACCAAGCCAGAAACTTAGGAGTAGTCATGGACTCAGACCTGAACTTCAACAGCCACATAAAAACAGTCATAAAGTCAGCCTACTATCACCTAAAGAATATATCAAGGATTAAAGGACTTATGTCTCAGCAGGATTTGGAAAAACTTGTCCATGCATTTATCTTCAGCAGGCTCGACTACTGTAACAGTGTCTTTACAGGTCTCCCTAAAAAGTCGATCAGACAGCTGCAGTTAATTCAGAACGCTGCTGCTCGAGTCCTCACTAAGACCAAAAAAGTAGATCACATTACTCCAGTTCTGAGGTCTTTACACTGGCTTCCTGTCTGTCAAAGAATTGATTTCAAAATACTACTGTTGGTTTACGAAGCACTGAATGGTTTAGGGCCAAAATATATTTCTGATCTTCTGCTTAGCTACAAACCACCCAGACCTCTCAGATCGTCTGGGATAGGTCTGCTCTGTGTCCCCAGAGTCAGAACTAAACATGGAGAGGCAGCATTTAGTTTTTATGTACCACATATCTGGAACAAACTCCCAGAAAACTGCAGGTCTGCTGCAACTCTCAGCTCTTTTAAATCTAGACTGAAGACTTTTCTGTTTGCCGCTGCCTTTCAGTAAACAATACAATTTATTAATTACCTATATTGCACTGTAACTTCTATTCCTGGTTTTATTCAATTTTAAATATTTTATTTGATTGCTTTTAATTTAGTAATTATTTGATCTGAATAATCTAATAATCGTTTTACATCTAAATGTCATTTCATATGTGTTTCTTTCCAATGCTTATAATGTTTTATGTAAAGCTCTTTGAATTACCTTGTTGTTGAAAGGTGCTATACAAATAAACTTGCCTTGCCTTGCCTTGCCTTGCCTTGCAAATCTGCACATCTTTAGAAGCACCCAGTGGAAACCCATGCAGTCAGAGAACGTACAAACTCCGTACAGACAGCGCTCGTAGGCTGCTCTACCGCTGCGCCACTGTGCCGCCCTGTGATGTACGTGTTTCCTCTGGGCACTCCACTTTCCAAAGGTATGCAGATTGGTAGGTTAATTAGCCACTGCGTTTGATAGAATCTGGGGGGGAATTGTAGGACGAATTGTTTACGGGGCAAAAGGTAAAAAAAAATGATTGCTCTATTTCTTGTCATAAATTTGATGGGCCAAATGGCTTCCTTCTACGATGTAAGGAAATATAAAGGATTGAGCCTTTCCAGAAGAAGTAGCAAGCAGACAAATAACAAGCACATTAGTGGGATTGTCAAAAATTTCACCTACTGGCTATGTACATTCAAGCACATTCATTTCCACTACTGAATCTTTGATATGAACTCTGTCACAATACTGTTGGTGAAATTAATCAGCAAAGTTACTGTAATTCCAATGCACTTCCTAAAAACCTTTTCTTTAGCACAAAGCCCAATGTTGTAGCTTCTAGAAATGCGCAGACATCTACGGAGAGGCCTCACAGACCCAACGCTGAGTTTATTCCTCAGCAGAACAACATGGAAACAGGCCCTTTGGCCCACATGTCATCCGGTGTACGATCATGAGAGGAATAGATGGGGTAGAGGCACAGAGTCATTATACCCAGAGTAGGGGAATTGAGAACCAGAGGGCATAGGTTTAAGGTGAGGAGGGGGGAGATTTAATAGGAACCCGAGGGGCAACATTTTTTACACAAAGGGTGGTCGGTGTGCGGAATGAGCTGCTGGAAGAGATAGTTGAGGCAGGTACCATCACCATGTTTATGAAACATTTAGACACGTACGTGGATTTGAGGGATATGGGCCAAACATAGGCAGGTGGGGCTAGTGTAGATGGGACACGTTGGTTGGTGTGGGCAAGTTGGGTTGCAGGGCCTGTTTCCATGCTGTACGCATCTATTGCTCTATTACTCTATGTCCATGCCGACCAAGTTGGGATATTGGACTGCTCCCGTTTGCCCGCATTTGGCTAATATCCCTCTAAACCCTTCCTATTCATATATTTGTCCAAACATCCTTTAAAAATCAGAATTGTATCCAGTATCTCAGGTTGCCCCGGAGGTCTCTCTTAAATCTCTCCTCTCTCACCTTAAAAGCTTTTGTTTCATATTTATTTGTTCTATTTCTTTTGTCTGAAACTATGCATATTTTACGGTGAAAGTTTAGACGGAAGCTCTCTTTTGACCCATTGCCTCCCACTTTCACCTTCACATAACTTTCCGTCGTACGCCTTTGTTCACATAACCCTCTATTTCCCATCTCACTATCTCTTGACATTTTAATCTCTAATCTTTCCCAATTGAGATAAAAGGTCATTGACACATTCATAAAGAAGGGTCTGAAGAAGGGTCTCGACCCGAAACGTCACCCATTCCTTCTCTCCAGCCATGCTGCCTGTCCCTCTGAATAATTCCAGCATTTTGTGTCTATCTTTAGTTTAAACCAGCATCTGCAGTTCAGTCCAACACATTAACACATTAATGGATCTGTCCACTTAGGCGATTTTTTCGGCAACTGCCGGTGACTGTCATAGCCATAGCAGGTCGCCGAAAAACCGGCGACTGGACTAATTGTATTGTATTTGTATTGTATTTTAATGACCACACAGCCAGGCTGGTGGAATTTGGGTTGTCAGCAGCGATACAATAATAAAGAACACACAACCACAATAAAAATGTAACACAAACATCCACCACAGCATTCATCACTGTGGTGGAAGGCACAAAATTTGGCCAGTCCTCCTCCATTTCCCCCCCGTGGACAGGACCAGAGTCCAGAGTCAGTCCAGGATCGTCTCTTCCTCACCGGAGACCGCGGCTTTAAGTTGTTGTAGGCCGCAGGCCGGCGGTCGAGATTTAAAGTCTCCGCCGCAGCCAGAAGCACCGTAGACTGCAGGGCCGGCGGTCGAAGCTCCCCTCCAGGGGTGATGGTAAGTCCATGCCGGCCTGTCTCACTTGGGCTAATGGGCCTGTCTCACTTGGGCGACCTAATCTGCGAGTTCTGGCGAATTTGCCCTCGACTCATACTCGCAGCATGGTCAACACAAGGTCGAAGGAGGTCTTCATAACTCTCCCTCATGCTCGAAAGTAGTTCCCGCGGTTTTTTCAATATGTTAAAAAATGCCCGCGAGTAAAAAAAGGTCACCATGGAAAAAATCGATACTTTGTTTACTCGTAGGTTTAGTCGTAGTAGGTCGTAGTAGGCCGTAGTAGGTCGGCATGTTAGTCGAAGGTAATCGACGGTAGTCGAAGGTAGTCGTAGATAGTCTTCATCATAGTCGAAGGGAGGTCGCAGGAGATCGAAGGAGGTCGTCTTCACTCTCCACTATTCGGTGTCCAATTTTCCCGAAGTTAGTCATAGCTAGGCATAGCTATTTGAAGCTAGTCTTCAACATAGTCGAAGGAGGTCGAAGGAGGTCTTCTACATAGTCGAAGGAGGTCTTCAACATGACATTTTTTCAAACTCTCCTGAACTCTTCTAAACTCACCAATTAGGTCGCCCAAGTGGGACAGGCCCTTTAGGCAATGTTTTAGGTGACTGCCGCCTGAATACGATATTGAAATTCACCGGTCAGCACCGGCGACAACCTACGTCACCTGTTGACAACTGATGACATCCTGGTGACTGCCTACGACATCCCGGCGACTGCCTACATTAACCTGCCGACAACCTATGACAGCACCTACGTCAAGCTACGCTCATTTGGCGTCAAAGCCAAGGTCGCCACTGTCACTGAAAAATTGGAACATGTTGGAAATTTTTTTGGCGACCAGAAAGACGCTATGCCTATTTGGGCGACTGAGGACACTACTCACAACCATACAGGCGACACCCCGGCGACCACCGGCAACCATGTGGCAACCATGTGGCGACCGCATAGTCTCCTGTCGTCGCCTAAAAAGTCGCCTTAGTGGGCTAGGCCCATTACTCTCTCTTTCTCTCTCCACCCCTCTGCCCTTCCCCACATGCTGCCTGACCTCCTGAGTATTTCCAGCATTTCTGTTTTTTTTTGTTTTTTTTTTAAATTAGAAGTACAATAGTATGGTACCATAGGTACCTAGTATATATTGGCATGTTACAATTCATGTACAGCTTCTTATTATTTTTATTTTAACAATAAAAAGGAGACAGAGAAAGAATTGAAAAGAAATAGAAATGTGTGTGATATCAGAAAGTGAGAAAAGGAAAATGAGAGAAGAAAGAAAATGAAGAGAAAAGAAGCAGAGGTAGAAAGCAGAAGAATAAAGGAGAGATAGCTATTTGTTATTGTTGACCACCATTCACCCAGTCCTGAAACGGATCTTTTCTACGTTTGTATTGCACCATATGCTTCCAAGAAGTCGACAAATGGAGACCAAATCCTTTGGAATTGGTCTACTTTGTCTGTTAGGAGGAATCGTATTTATTCAAGATGTAGGGTTTCCAACATGTTTGAAATCTACATCTTAAGCGTTGGTATCGATTTATTTTTCCAAAATGTCAGTATAAGTTTTTTTGCCGTTATTAAACCATAATTAAGAAATGATTTTTGAAACATATTCAATTTATTCTCGTCTTCCATTAATCCAAATATAATCAATTCAGTGTTAGGATCAAGTTTTATCTTAAGTAATTTTGTGAAAATTTCAAAGATTTCGCTCCAAAATTTGTGTAATTTTATACAAGAAACAAAAGAGTGTGTTATAGTGGCATCCTGAAATAAACATTTATCACAAATGGGGGAAGTATTTGGGTAGAATTTGTGCAATCTAGTTTTCGAATAATATAATCTGTGTAGAATTTTAAATTGAATTAAATTATGTCTTGCATTAATCGAACATTTATGTATATATATCAAGTGTTTTTCCCAAATTTCTTTCAGGATGTTTATCAATAATTCTCGTTCCCATTCTTCTCTAAGTGCCTCTGTCTGTGGTAATTCTATATTTAAGATACTATTGTATAAATATGATATTAATTTCCTTGATTCATCCTTATTGTTCATTGCTTCTTCCAATGAGTCTAGAGTTAAAGTTTGGTATCCTTATATATTAGTTTTCAGGAAGTCACGGATCTGAAGATATTTAAAGTATTGGTTATTTTTCAGCTTGTAATTTGATTGTAATTGTTGAATTGATAACAAGTTTCCCATTTCGTACATATCACCGATCCGTTTAATTCCCAGTTTTTCCCATTGGTTATATGTTTTATCAGCGAAAGATAGTTTAAATGCTGGATTATTAACTAATGGAGTTAAAAGTGATAGATTTCTTAATTTTAAAGTTAATTTTATTTGTTTCTTCTATTTCCAAATTCGTATTGTATTATGGATGATTGGGTTCTTCTTGTATATTGTGTTATTCATTATTATCGGGGAGAACAGGGTCGCTCCTATATTAAAAGGAGAACAGTCCTCTTTCTCAATTTTTATCCATTGTGACTGTTGGGCAGAACTGTCCAACCAATAGATTATATTTTTCATATGCACTGCCCAGTAGTAGTACAAAAAGTTCGGGAGTGAAAGTCCCCCAGCGTCTTTTGGTTTACACAAATGTTTTATTTGGATTCTATGTGATTTATAGTCCCAAATGAAATTTGTAATATTAGAGTCTAGATTTTTAAAGAAGTTTTTTGGTATGTATAATGGTATTGATTGGAATAGGTATAATATTTGTGTTAAAAAACACATTTTTATAGCGTTGATTCTGCCTATTAAGGACAACGGCAATGTTTTCCACAATTTAATCTGCGCATTCAATTTAGTTAATAACGACATGAAATTAGAATTAAATAATGATTTATATTTTCTAGTAATTTGGATACCCACGTAGTTAAAAATTTCTGTTGCAATTTTAAAGGGAAATTTTAATAAATGTGTCGATTCTTGAGGTTTTAACATCATAATTTCACTTTTATTCCAGTTTATTCTATAACCTGATAAAGATCCGAATTCCTCTATTAAGTATAATAAATTTGGTAAACTAGTTTGCGATTTTGTGATGTATAAAAGTATATCATCTGCGTAAAGTGAGACTTTATTATTTGAATCTTTGGTATTGTATTCCCCAATATTCGGATGAGTTCTTATACTTTCTACTAAGGGCCCTATCACAAGGGAAAATAGCAGGGGTGATAGCGCACATCCCTGTCTATTGCCCCTTGATAATTGGAATTTTGAAGATAACATATTATTGGTTAGTATTCTTGCCGTCGGCTTGTCATATAATAATTTTTCCCATAAAATGAAATTCTCTCCCATGTTAAATTTTTGCAGTACTTTATACAAATAGTGCCATTCTACTTGATCAAATGCTTTCTCTGCATCCAGAGAAACAATTGATACATCTTCATCTTCTATTTTATGTGAATACATTATATTAAACAAGCGTCTCAGATTATTAAATGTGTATCTTTTAGGTATGAACCCCGTTTGATCTGGGTTTATTAATTTACTAAAATATTTACTCAATCTTCTCGCTAGAGTCTTTGCTAGAATTTTCTGATCTGTATTTAAAAGTGCTATAGCTCTATATGAACCTGGTTCTTCTGGGTCTTTATCTTTTTTAGGTATAGGATTTCTGGTTTTTATACCATTATGTTGTAAATTACCTTTAAAGTTGGGTCTGATCCTTGCATCATATCCTGAAGTCCTTCCCATCAGTTTGTCCAGGAAGTCAGACGGAGACATTGTTACTGTATGAGTTCTAGAACCTTCTATTTCCTTGGTCGCCACCAAGCTGAAAGCAGACACATAAACCTGAAATGTGGTTAAAACTATTGAGGCAGATTTTTCACTGCAAGCACACCCTGATTTATCAAAGGAGTACGTTTCATCAACACTTACGTAAGGAAAGTTTAACATAAATCTGCTTCCAAGATAGCGCCCAACACAGGCGACTATTTGCGTGCTGGCCACAGAGGCAGATCCACATCTCACATTACAATCGCTCCACACTCTTCAATCTGCATTCCTACAGCAACAGGGCTGCACGGCGGCGCAGCGGTAGAGTTGCTGCCTTGCAGCGTGTTCGATCCCGACTACGGGTGTTGTGTGTACGGAGTTTGTAGGTTCTCCCCGTGACCTGCGTGGGTTTTCTCCGAGGTCTTCGGTTTCCTCCCACACTCCAAAGACGCACAGGTATGTAGGTTAATTGGCTTGGTAAATGTAAGAATTGGCCCTAGTGGGTGTAGGATAGTGTTAATATGCGGGGATCGCTGGTCGGCGCGGACCCGGTGGGCTGAAAGGGCCTGTTTCCGCGCCGTATCCCTAAACTAAATTAAACTAAACTAAACTAAACTAAACATCAGTCAGTAAGTCTGAAGAAGGGTCTCGACCCGAAACGTTGCCTATTTCCTTCGCTCCATAGATGCTGTCTCACCCGCTGAGTTTCTCCAGTATTTTTGTCTACCTTCGATTTTCCAGCATCTGCAGTTCCTTCTTAAACTAAACATTTCCTACTTTAACTACATACTGTAAATGGATCGATTGTAATCATGTACTGTCTTTCCCCTGTCTGGTTAGCACGCAATAAAAAGCTTTTCACTGTACCTCAGTGCACGTGACAATAAACTAAACTGAAACTGTAAGTCAGAATCACTATCGCCATTCCCTGCCTAAAATAAATTTGTTGAGTCTGAGGAAGGGTCTCGACCCGAAACATCACCTATTCATGTTGTCCTGAGATGCTTCCAGGCCCACTTAGTTACTCCAGTACTTTGTGTCTGTCACTGAGATTTAAATATCAAATAAGATTTAAAATGTTCTAAATAAGAATTTAAAATTTACAGTTTGGCTTTCTTCCCAACCAATTGTTCAAGCGCTTTTGATTGCAACATGCACCTTAATTTAGTTCAACAAAGAAACTGACTTTCAGATTTTGTAAGTCATTTGTATGCTGTCTGATTTTGGCTTATTTTACTTTGGGCACTGTCCTCTGATTTGTCCTGTGCTTTGATCAAATTGGAAATTATCCAATTTGGAGAGTGACAAATGTTACTCCCTTGACCAACAGAGGGGGAATAAGTCTGGTGACTTCAGGCCAGTCTATTTAACCTCAGTGTCAGGAAAGTTTTTACTAACTGATCTGGGTCAAGACCAACAACTAGAGAGCGGTCCTGAGCTACTATCTACCTCACTGAAGACCCTCAGACTATCTTTAACTGGACATTACTGGACTTTATTTTGCACTAAACCTGTTATTCTCTTTATCATGTGTCAGTACACTGTGGATGGTTCGAATGTAATCTTGTATTGTCTTTCCGCTGACTGGAAAGCAAGCAACAAAAAGATTTTCATTGTACCTCGGTACACATGACAATGAAGGGAACTAAATTAACTAATAGTCACTTGGAGCGACATAGATTATTTATGGCACGACAGCACAGATTTATGAAAGGAAAATTGCATTTGATAGATAGCAATTCTGATAGACTCTTTTGATTACATAGAGATGATGAGGATAATACGGTCAATGTGATGTAAATGGACTTCCACAAGGTTTTTAATAAGATGCCAATAGCAGGAATATCTGCAATGTTGACGTGTGAAAAGAACTTTGATAAACTGTTGGCCAAGTGGCAGAGAACATGGGGTTGTGGTGAATGTGTGTTCTTTGGATGAAAGGAATGTGTATAGTGTGGCGGACTGAGCCATTTTGGTATCGAACCTTCGTTGGTCGGGCTCGAACTCTCGCGTGGACCGGGCATGATCCACTCCAACTAATCACGGGGTCAGGGGGGTGGGCCGTTAGGCGCGTGGAATTCGAAGGATTGGCGGTTGGAATTTGAAGGTCAGCGGTTGGAGTTTAACTCGTGTGTGTGCTCACGAGCGACGGCACAGTAGTAGTTAAATATTAACTTAATGCGTGGCGGGTCTGTATCGGTTAATTGATAAACGGAGTGTTCACACGACACGTGAATCTCCATAATAGTGTCATTCTCCAGGGATCAGTATTGGGGACATTGTATTTTCGATCTCCGTTAATGACCAAACCTTGCAGTGCAAGTAAAGGGCCTGTCCCACTTTCACGAGATAATTCACGAATTCTCCCGCATCTTCCCCTTGATTTAAACTCGCAGAATGTTCGTAACGAGTTCGTAGGAGGTCATAGTTCATAGATATATCGTAGCGGCTCGTTATGCCAGCCGTAGGTACTCGTGGCATCAGGCAAGTCGGGACGTTTTTTCCAGCCCAATAAAAAATGTCCACGAGTAAAAAAAATGGTCGGGATGAAAGAAAGTGCAACTTTTTACTCATAAGTAGGGCATTGAAATATTCGTAGACATACTCATAGGAGTTTGTAGGAGTTGGTGAACATGGTCGTGGAAGGTCGTAGGAGTTCGTAGATTACCACGATCTTGATTTATTTTTAGGTCCTTTAAACTCGGCTGAGGTTTTGAATGAAGTCGTGAAAGTGGGACAGGCCCTTTACCACTTCCACCTTTTTGTGAATGACGGAACTCGTGGCAGTGTATCATTGTCGGTGCGGGCTCAGTGGGTGGAAGGGCCTGTTTCCAATCGATTAATCAACATGCCAAGGACAGTGATAAATTGCAACAGGACATCAACAGGCCGGTAGAATGGGCAAACACATGTCAGATGAGCTTTGTGAGGAATAATGAGGGGAGGTGATATGAACTAAAGATTTCCGGTTTAAAAGGGATGAATCGGTAGCGTGATCTGAAGATAGATATGGGCGGATATCATTGGACGTGACACGGTAGGTTGAGAAGGCAGTTTATAAGGTGTAAATGACCGAGTTTTATCAATAAAGATAGACTCTAGTACAGCACGGTGTCTAGAGTCGGCGCAGCGTTAGAATTGCTGCCTTATAGCGCTTGCAGCACCGGAGACCCGGGTTCGATCCCGACCATGGGTGCTGTCTGTACAGAGTTTGTACATTCTCCCTGTGACTTTATGTAGGTTTATTCCGAGATCTTTCGTTTCCTCCCACACTCCAAAGACGTACAGGTATGTGGTTTGAGGTTAAGTGGTTTAGTGTATGTGTAAATTGTTCCTAGTGTGTGTCAGATGGTGTTAATTGGTTTGCAGGTTAATTGGCTTGGTATAAGTGTAAGTTGTCCCTTGTGTGCGTAGGATAGTGATAATATGCAGGAATCACTGGTCGGTGGGCCGAAGGGCCTGTTTCTGCACTGTATCTCTAATGTAAACTAAATTCATGCTTAACTTTCATGAAATACAGGTATGGCCTCCACTGGTCTGATGTGATCATTCCTGCTCACCTCATTACAAAGAGGATGTGTAGGCTTTAAAGAAGTCAATAAAAGATTGACAAGAATGGTTCCTGAGATGAGGAATTACGTTTACAAGGATAGATTAAGGACAGCTGCGATTGTTTTCTACAGAGAGGAGCAGGGTGAGGGGAGATCTGGTGCAGGGTCTTGACAGAGTATCATACTACAAATGCGGCCTGACCTGCGCCTTATAGAGCCTCAGCATTACATCTCTCAATAAGGGAATGAAGACAAAGAATCTTTTTACACAGTAGTTGCAGACATGGTGGAATCAGGTTTGATTGTGGCCTTCAAGAAGAAAATGGATAAATATATAGTGGTGGGGAGAATTGCAAAGTAACAGAAGTGGTTGAAATGAGTGCGTAGGGCTTGTACAGACACGATGGGCCAAATGGTCTCTTACTCTGCTACAACCTTCTATTCCACTCTGGCGAGCAGTACAGTTGCTGCCTTAGAGCACCAGAGACCCGGGTTCGATCCTGACCTCGGGTGCTGTCTGTACTTAATTTGTACATTCTCCTCGTGACCAGGTGGGTTTTCTCCAGGTGTTCTGGAATCTTCCCACATTCCAAGGCTTTTAGGGTTAGTGGCTTCTGTACATTGTCCCTAATGTGTAGTAGAACTAGCATAGAGGTGGTTGCTGATCGACGTGGACTCAGTGGGCCGAATGGGCCTGTTTCAATGCTATATCTCTAAACAAAGCTAAACTATGATTACTCGTTTTCACTGTGTCCAGCTTGCCTGAAAATGGCTCAAGCCATAACTTGTGTTTTCCTTCATGCAGATATAGAATATGGGAACATGGATCAGTACAGCATGGGAACAGCCCCTTTGGCCCACAGTGCCCGCACCAAACACGATGACAAGATAAACTAATCTAATCTGCACGCATGTGATTTATAATTTCCTTTATCATTGTTACTTTTTGCATATCTATAATTCGTTAATCTTTATCTCTCTATATCATCGTCTTTATCTCTCGTTTCCCTTTTCCCTGACTAGTCTGAAGAAGGCTCGTGCCCTGAAACGTCATCCATTCCTTCTCTCCAGAGGTGCTGCCTGTCCTGCTGGGTTACTCCAGCTTTTTGTGTCTATCTCTGGTTAAAGACCACAGACACGCCACTATTTGGCTAAAGACCATAGATTCACCATCCTCTGGCTAAAGAAGCTGCACTTGTTAATAAGATGGACGTGGCTTACAGTGGTGCGGAGAGGCAGAGCAGCGGTGGCGGACATTGACACATCACCTGGCCGGGTCGACCCCTGCATCTCTGACCCATGCCACCCACAGGCCAATGGGGCTTTATGGCCAAGTTAAGATGCTAACATGATTTTGGTATAAAATTAGACTTGAAGGAAGAGGTTGAGCAGGCTAGGACTTAATTTAAGTTTAATTTAAGAGTTTAAACCATGCATCCGTGGTTCCTTCCTAATTCCCCTCAATCCCTGCATATCCATATCCCGATCTAAAGAGCTCTTTAAAGGCCACCACTTTATCTGAAACGTGAGAAAAATAAGCAGGAACGGGTTGCTCAATTCTCTTGTCTGTTTCACGTCGTCGTGGTTGATGTTTGATCTCAGTCCCAGCTCACTTCAAAATTTAATCAAAATTAAAATCTGCTTTCGATCCTGCCCAGACCTATTTAAACTCTGCAGACTCTATAATTTGTCACACGCACCTTTATTTATGCTTGGGCAGCTTACTTGGCAGCTTACTGCAGCAGTGGTATGAATGCTGATTTCAAGTAACTCCAGCACTCCCTCCTCTCCCCCCCATCGCCCCCCCCCCCCCCTCGCCCCCCACCCTAGTCGCCCCACCAGTTCCACTGGTCATATATCCGTCCAGTTATCACGCCTTCCACAACTAACATGGGCCACTATAGACTCCACCCTTCCTAAGGTAGACAAAGGTGCTGGAGAAACTCAGCGGGTGCAGCAGCATCTATGGAGCGAAGGAAATAGGCAACGTTTCGGGCCAAAACCCTTCTTCAGACTGATGTGGGGTGGGGAGAAGAAAGGAAAAAGGATGAGGAGGAGCCTGAGGGCTGAGGAAGAGCTAAGAAGGGGAGGAGACAGCAAGGGCTACTGGGAATTGGTGAATTCAATGTTTATGCCGCTAGGGTGCAGACTGCCCTTCCTAAGGTCACCTGTTGTCAGCCCTGATTTGCTCTGGCCTTTTCTCACCTCCAGTTTACTTCCTCCGCCCCCCCCCCCCTATTCCTGCCCCCCCCCCACCTCTACTTTTAGTCTGAAGAAGGGTTCCAACCCAAAGCATCACCTATTCTTTTTCTCCAGAGATGATGCCTGACCCACTGAGCTACTCCAGCATTTTGTGTCTATCTTCAGTATAAGCCAGCATGTGCAGTTCCTTTCTGCACATCATTTGTTTTTTCTCCAATGCTAATCCCTTTGCTCTTCTGTTCACCTGGCTCACTGATACCTGAGCATAATGACTCTGTTTGTCTCCTTGCTTCTTCCCTGCTCTCTCTTCCTTTGCCCCCGTCACTAATAGAGTGGATGCGGACAGGATGTTTCCTAGTGGGTGAGTCTAGGACCAGAGGCCACAGCCTCCGAATAAAAGGACGCACCTTTAGAAAAGAGATGAGGGGGAATGTCTTGAGCCAGAGGGTGGCGAATCTGTGGAATTCATCGCCACAGACGGCTGTGGGGGCCAAGTCATTGGTTATTTTTAAGGCGGATATTGACAGATTCTTGATTAGTAAAGGTGTCAAAAGTTATGGGGAGAAGGCAGGAGAATGGGGTTGAGAAGGAAAGATAGATCAGCCGTGATTCAATGCTGGAGTAGACTCGATGGGCCGAATGGGCTACTTCTGCCCCTGTGACATCCCTGCGCATCCCTTTCACCAACTCCTCTGAACCGCTTGCCAACACCCTCCCCCCCATCTCTGTCCACCCATTCACAGCAACAATCCCCATGTACCTGGATTTCCTATTTTAACAACAATTTGGGAATTGCCGCCAAAACGAAAATCAAAACTTGCTCACGACTTCCGAATGGGGGAGACGAAGAACTGCAGTTTAGTGATATAATGTGGAAACGGGCCCTTCGGCCTACCGAGTCCATTCTAATCATCGATCAACCTCACACTAGTTCTATGCCGACAGACTAGGGACAATTTACAGAGGTCAATTGACCTACAAACCTGCACATTTGGAATGTGGATGGAAACCGTAGTACCCGGAAAAAACCCAAGCAGGTCACAGGGAGAACGTAGTAACTCCGCACTCACTGCTCCCAGGGTCAGGATTAAACCCGGGTCTCTGGCGCTGTGAGGCAGCAGCTCTACTACTGCGCCGCTGTGTCACCCTTGTTTTATTGCAGACGCTGGAATATTGAGTGAAACATGACGTCCTGCGGGAATTCAGCAGATCAGGCAGTATCTCTGGAGAGAATGGGCAGGTGACATTTCGGGTCGGGAACTTTGTTCAGACTGGGTGCCCGATTCACTATAGTAACCTGTTGGTTGGTTGGTTGTTTAGTATAGTTTAGAGATACAGCACGGCCCTCTGACTCCGCGCTGACCAGCGATCCCCGCACATTAGCGCTATTCTACACACGCTAAGGACAATTTACAATTTTACCGAAGTCAATTAACTTACAAACCTGTACGTCCTTGGAGTGTGGGCGGAAACGTGAGCTCCCGGGGAAAACCCACGCAGGCCACGGGGAGAACGTACAAACTCCGTACAGACACCACCCGTAGTCAGGATCGAGCCCGGGTCTCTGGCGCTGTGAGACAGCAACTCTACCGCTGCGCCACCGTGCCACCCACAGATTATGAGAAAAATCATCTCACTGTGGTGGTTAAGGGAACAATCAGAGTTTAACCTGAACAATTTCAACTTGCCTGCTATTTTATTTAACCTCGGCACCACTTTCCAATACTAAACCTCTTAAATCCCTTAATATCTAAAAGTCTTTCATTTTCTGCCTTAAATACAACAGTAACTAAAAGTCTGTGTGGATAATTCCATGCTCGGCATTTTTTGCAATGGAGTTGAATTGATGAGATCTTTTGGAGATGTAACGCTGATGCTCTATAAGGCGCTGGTCAGGCCACATTTGGAGTACCGTGAGCAAATTTGGGCCCCATATATGATGAAGGGTGTGCTGGCTCTGCAGAGGGTCCAGAGGAGGTTTACAACAATGAATGCAGGAATGAGTGGGTCAGTATATGATGAGCGTTTGACAGCACTGGGCCTCTTCTCGCTGGAATTTAGAAGGTTGAGGTGGGTAGAAAATTGCAACCTTCACGTGGCCGGCCCGATTTCGACGAATGCAATCAACCCGGCGTGCACAATCAAATAAGATCAAATAGAACAAGTCGTCCTACAACGATAGGCTGTGCACGCCATACGCAAGAAGAAGAAGAAGGTTGAGGAGGAACCTCATTGAAACTTACAGAATAATGAAGGGCATAGATGGTGTGGATGTGGAAAGGATGTTTCCACTGGTGGGAGAGTCTAGGACCAGAGGTCGTAGCCTCAGAATTAAAGGGCGCTCTTTTAGAAAGGCGGTGAGGAGGAACTTTAGTCAGAGGGTAGTTAATCTCATTGCCACAGAAGGCTGTGGAGGCCAAGTCATTGCATATTTTTAAGGCAGAGATGGATAGATGATTGATCAGTACGGGTGTCAGAGGTTATGGGGAGAAGGCAGGAGAATGGGGTTAGGAGAGATAGATCAGCCTTGATTGAATGGCAGAGTAGATTTCATGAGCCGAATGGCCTAATTCTGCTCCTATCACATGACCTTATGTAGACAAAAATGCTGCAGAAACTCAGCGGGTGAGGCAGCATCTATGGAGAGAAGGAATAGGGGACGTTTCAGATCGAGACCCTTCTTCAGAGACCCAAAACATCGCCTATTCCTTCGCTTCATAGATGCTGCCTCTCCCGCTGTGTTTCTCCAGCATTTTTGTCTATCTTCGATCTTATTTCAGCATCTGCAATTCTTTCTTAAACTTATGATCTTATGATCACCCGGACACTAGTTCCATGTTATTCAGTCTTGCATTCTACGCACCAGGACCAACTGAACTTTATTGCCTTCTATCACAGTGAGGAATGTGGGGAATCCACGGTGGTGGATGTTTATGCTAACTTTTAAGTAGTTGTGTGTCTTGTTGCTTGTGTTTAGTATGGCTGTATGGTAATTCGAGTTTCACTGTACCTTAATTGGTACACGTGACAATAAACTGACCTCTGAACCTTTGAGATACTCTGTGGAAACAGACCCTTCGGCCCACTGAGTCCGTGCTGACCAATGATCACCCGTACACTAATCCTTTGTTGTCCAGTTTTGCATTCTACACACGAGGGGCGATTTACAGAAGCTAATTAACCTACAAACCAGTACGTCTTTGGAGTGTGCGAGGAAACTTCTAGCACCCAAAGAAACCCCATGTGGTCATGGGGAGAACGTATAAACTCCATAGGGACAACACCCGTAGTCAGGATGGAACCCGTGTCTCTGGTGCCCGAAGGAAGCAACACCTGTGCTGTGCCACCGTGCTGCCACCGTGGCCTAGTTCACTGATCTTTCCCTGACCCTTTACTGACCTTCACGGATAACAATGAGAAGCGTTTGAAGGCTCTGGGTCAGTACTCGCGGGGTGTAGAGGATGAGGGGAGGATCTCATTGGAACTTACTGACTAGTGAAAGGCCTGGATAGAGTGGATGTGGAGAGGGGGTGTCCACCAGTGGGAGAATCTGGGACCAGAGGGCACAGCCTCAGAATAAAAGGACGTATCTTTAGAATAGAGATGAGGAGGAATTTCTTTATCCAGAGGGTGGTGAATCTGTGGAATTCATTGCCGCAGACGGCAGTGGAGGCCGTCATTAGATATTTTTAAAGAGGAGATAGATAGATTCATGATTAGTACAGGTGTCAATGGTTACGGGGAGAAGGCAGGAGTATAGGGTTGAACTGGAATGATCGATCAGCCATGATTGAATAGCAGAGCAGACTCGATGGGCCGAATGGCCTAATTCTTCTCCCATGTCTTATGGTCTGATGACCAATGGAGTAGCTGCCTCACTTACCAACCAATTGCCAGCTTGTTGCCGACCTAGTTGCTGAACCCACTTTGACCTTTCACCTCGTCCCCTACCCCCTGCTGCCCCTCACACATCCAGGTTCAGGATGAATGCTAGGCTACTTAAAGAGCATTTGAAAAGAGGAGAAAATATGAAATTATTGACAGACACAAAATGCTGCAGTAACTCAGTCTGAAGAAGGGTCTCGACCTGAAACGTCACCCATTCCTTCTCTCCAGAGATGCTGCCTGTCCCACTGAATAACTCCAGCATTTTGTGTCGATCTTCGGTTAAACCAACATCTGCAGTTCCAACACATATTAAGTTATTGTACAGGATCCAGCTGTGAATGTAGGTGGAATTATAACTCCCAGCATCGCTGATTAAAACGTAGAATCTCTGGATACACAGGATTCCCAGGATGGATAATCATGCCTAATGCAAATCGTTGTGTACCTTCCTCCAGCTGACATGACACGATATGTTGCCACGACCTTGGTGTGTGTGAACATCCTCCAACAAATGAAGGTGAGCCATTGTTCTAATGCAGGGAAGGCTGTAAGCAGGGGTCAGACTGTTAAAGCAGAGCTCTGCCAAGTCGCCGGACTTCATAACTTCATGTTCATAGGTGATAGGAGCAGAATTAGGCCATTCGGCCCATCAAGTCCACTCCGCCATTCAATCAAAGCTGATCGATCTCTCCCTCCTAACCCCATTCTCCTGCCTTCTCCCCATAACCCCTGACACCCGCACTAATCAAGAATCAATTCCTGGTCGGCAGGGAAGTTAGCCGATTCCAAATGGGGGAAGTGCTGGAATTGGCACAGGTTTTAGGGGGAAATCGGATGGATTTCCAGCCCATAATTGGAGAAAGAGCGGGACATTATTGAAAGGCGTCAAGACTGAAGCTTGGAGAGGTTTCAGATTTAGAGAAACAGCGCGGAAACGGGCCCTTTGGCCCACCGAGTCTGCACTGACCAGTGATCCCCGCACACTAACACTATCCTACACACACAAGGGACAATTTGCACTTACACTAAGCCAATTAACCTGCAAACCAGAACTTCTTTGAAGTGGGGGAGGAAACCGGAGCACCTAGAGAAAACCCACGCAGTCACGGGGAGAACGTAAAACTCCGTACAGACAGCACCCGTAGTCGGGATTGAACCTGAGTCCCCGGCACGGTGAGCGCTGTATGGCAGCAACTCTACCGCTGTGCCACTGTGGCTGCCCCTGTCTACAGTCTGAAGACCGTGCAGCCACAGGGCAGACTGTGGCGCAGAACTGAAGCCTCCGGGTAGTAGGCCTAGCCCCCGCCCTCTCGCCGTCCCAAAGAGGGGAGCCGCTGGGCCCTGCTTGTCCCCGAGGCCTGGACATTGTATCCAAGATGGCGGTGGCGGCGGGCGTAAGGATCGGAGCATCGGTAAGCGGGACAGTAGTGGGAGGGGAGGCACTACACCTCGATGGTGGAGCAGGCCACTGGAAGCCCCGCAGCTAGGGTTGCTAACTGTCCCGTATTATCCAGGCCACCCGTGTATTGGGCTAAATTGGTTTGTCCCATGCGGGACGGCCCTTGTTCCTGGGGCTCGGCTGGATCAGACGCCGCACCAAGAGGCCGAGCTGGCAGACCGCACCGGACCGGAGGCAGACTGCAGCTGCACGGAGCAGTGGAGCAGCATAGGAGGACACCAATGGCTATGTTTGGCCAGTCCCACCCTGCAACAGTGCTGCCGCGACAACGGGCCTTCATGGCCAGGTGAAGAACTCTGCACTTATAACAACCAGGACTTGAAACTGGCGGCAACACTTGGCGACACTTGTCTACCATCTCAGTGTATTATTCCTGCACAATGTAATGAATCTGGTCGAGGTGCACTGCACACCATCCCGCAGTCAGTCTGCTTACCAGCCCTTTATTCCATCAAAGATTCAATGACACTGCATTGTCACGTTACTTCTCTCCAGTGATGCTGCCTGTCCCGCTGAGTTACTCCAGCATTCTGTGTCTACCCTGTATTGTCACATGTACCTAGGAACAGGGAAAATGCTTTGTATTGAATACAGCCCGGTTAAATCGTATTTAGGCAGACCACGCTTAGACAGTACGCAAGTGTTGCCACGTTTCTGGCGCCCGACAAAGTTACAAAGGTTCACCGAACAGTCCTATCTACTGGAGGTACACAAAATTGCTGGGGAAACTCAGCGGGTGCAGCAGCATCTATGGAGCGAAGGAAATAGGCGCCAAAACCCTCCTATCTACTGCTTGCCGCAGCAGGTGGCCCCCTACTTGGTTCTCGGTGCCCCCCCTCCCACTGGGTAACTCTTGACACTCCTCCTGGCTCTCATAAGGTTATAAGGAATAGGAGTAGAATTAGGCCATTCGGCCCATCAAGTCTACTCCGCCATTCAATCATGGCTGATCTATCTCTCCCTCCTAACCCCATTCTCCTGCCTTCTCCCCATAACCCCTGGCACCCGTATTAATCAATAATCTATCTATCTCTTCCTTAAAAATATTAATTGACAGCCGCCACAACCTACTGCGGCAAAGATTTCCACAGATACACCACTCTCCGACTAAATAAATTTCTCCTCATCTCCTTGCTAAAAGAATGTCCTTTAATTCTGAGGCTATGACCTCTAGTCATGGACTCTCCCAATAGTGGAAACATCCTCTCCACATCCACTCTATCCAAGCCTTTCACTATTCTGTATGTTTCAATGAGGTTCCCCCTCATTCTGCTACACTCTCGAGGGCCCTCCTCGCTCTCCGATGGTCCACCTAGCCTCTCGACAGTCCCCTTGTTCTCAATGGCCCACCTCGTTCCTGACGGCCCTCCTCGAATTGCTCTGCCGCCATCTTGCATATCTTCTCCCTCCTCTCTGTGCCTCGGGGACGTGCAGGGCGGGGATCGGCGGCTCGCCTCTTGCGGTGAGCCGGCGATGCAGGCCTGATGCCGGAGGATACATGAAGCACCATGATCAATATTACTCATCGTAGAGACCACTCGGACAACCCACTGCACAAAGAACAGGTTCCACTCTTCACTGGTATCTTTGTTGGCATTCTTCCATCACCTCACATTGCCGAAGCATTCGCTAAGAAGCAACGTTCCGATCTAACTGCAAGAGTTGGAGTGTCACGGTGGTGCAGCGGTCGAGTTGCTGCCTCACAGCGGCAGAGAACCGTGTTCGATCCCAGGTGTGGGTGTTTTCCGTATTGAGTTCGTACATTCTCCCCGTAACCGTGTGTGTTTCTCTGGTTTCCTTCCACATTTTCCAAAGACAAGATGCAAGATACATTTATTTGTCACATGTACCAATTGGTCCAGAGAAACGTGTGGTCGCACAGGTACAGACGTACAGGTTTGTAGGTTTATTGGCTCCTGTAATTTGTAAATTGTCTCTAGTGTGTAGGATAGTGCTAGTTTATGGTGATTGCTGGTCGGCGTGGACTCGGTGTGCCGAAGGACCTGTTTCCACACTTTATCTCTAAAGTCTGAAGTAAGGTCTAAAGAGTGCTTCTAGAGCTGGCGGCTAGATTGCAGCTGCTAGGCTCAATGCCAGAAGCTGTGAGAATTTGTTATTAAAAGATCAGTAGAGTGGCACATCGTTGAACGTGACACTGCGGCGTAACAGAGGGAAACCTAGCAAGATGATCCTGCTTTGATCTTGATCAGAACCTGAGCCAAGGAGGCCTACACTGCTGTTTTAGCACCATTAAAATGCAAGTAAAACAATGTTCCGATCTCCTCGGATGCGTTAAACAGAGAAACCCAATGGCATTATTCGGTGAGCATTACTGCTGAAGACGTTGACCTTGGGGGAGAGGGTAGGGCTGAAGATGTCCTGGTTGGGTCACTCCTGGGCTTGGCCAAACTAGCCGTCTGCCCAGTCACGGCACCAGACAGAAGAGGGCTCTACCCGAGCCGGCTGCCTGGCCCTTTTCCGGGGTTACGTCCGCGCCCGGGTGGCACTTGAGAGGGAATACGCGCTGTCCACGGGCACCCTGCGGGATTTCTGGGCACTGCGGGGCGGGGGGTGGAATCCATCTTTGACAAGGATTGTAATTTAGTTGTTTAGGAGTGTAACATTTAAGAATATTTGTTTAGATAATTGTGTGATTTTGTTTTATGGTGGTGGGTTTGTTTGGTATTGTTTTGTATTCAAAGTCAAAGTCAATTTTATTCGTCACATCCACCCAAAGGTGCAGTGAAATGAATTTGCCAGCAGCGACACACTTAAAAAGAACACACAATACACAATAAGATTTAACATTCTTCACTGTGGTGGAAGGCAACAAAGTTCAGCCAGTCCTCCTTTGAATGGATTACAATAAATTATTAAATTCATTTTTGTTAAAAAGAAAGACGTTGATCTTTTAGAGACTCACAAGCAATATGACTAAATACTTTTTAGCCCCATTAAGATGTAGAAAAGGTTCCAGTCTGCTAGTGTGTACAATATTATTAGAGCAGCTGAGCATTGCACAGCTAATCTTTTCCATTAGTAACACTTCATTTTCCAATAACTCGGTTCCCTGATTCTGTGTCCAACACAGTGCACATCAATCTCACAGAAATTCTCCAGGATCCCCAATTGGAAGATTTATTTTAATTTTTACATTTCGATCTGTGTTGGTTATTGATGGGGCATGTTTTTCACTCTGATGCCCTTTTAAGAGACTTAAGTCTGCCTGGTTGATTCATTCCTTACATTTATTTTTAATCTGTCCCTTATTTTATGGACTGAATCCTCCAGTACACATTTCCAAGCTCGCAGTTATGTTTTTTTTTAGTCCATGGTTGATTCACTCATTATCTTGATAGATGGGACAGTCATAAATTGGCCAGTTGGGCCTGTGGCCAGGTTCACTTCCATTCTGTACCTTGGTCAGGACAGTCATCAGGATGATAAGATCGTCCTCAGCTCTACAGAGAATAAAACAACTCCAGGCCGTACTTCTAATTATTCCTGAGGCTGAAGTGCAGCCAAAATAGTTGAAGTCAATCAAACAAAAGCTAATAGCGAAAGAGTGGCCAAGTGGGCAGGTTTCCAGAAGGCAAACACCAATTCCAATGGGATTCCACTTGCGAAGGAACCACCACTTCAGTGAACAAGGAAGCCTAGGGGTGTATAGATACACTGAGAGTGATCTAACTTCCTCATGGAATCCAATTACATACACCAGCGAGGACAGAGTGCCTAACCACATAACCATATAACCATATAACAATTACAGCACGGAAACAGGCCATCTCGACCCTTCTAGTCCATGCCGAACACGTATTCTCCCCTAGTCCCATATACCTGCGCTCAGACCATAACCCTCCATTCCTTTCCCGTCCATATAACTATCCAATTTATTTTTAAATGATAAAAACGAACCTGCCTCCACCACCTTCCCTGGAAGCTCATTCCACACAGCCACCACTCTCTGAGTAAAGAAGTTCCCCCTCATGTTACCCCTAAACTTCTGTCCCTTAATTCTCAAGTCATGTCCCCTTGTTTGAATCTTCCCTACTCTCAGTGGGAAAAGCTTATCCACGTCAACTCTGTCTATCCCTCACATCATTTTAAAGACCTCTATCAAGTCCCCCCTTAACCTTCTGCGCTCCAAAGAATAAAGCCCTAACTTGTTCAACCTTTCTCTGTAACTTAGTTGCTGAAACCCAGGCAACAGTCTAGTAAATCTCCTCTGTACTCTCTCTATTTTGTTGACATCCTTCCTATAATTAGGCGACCAAAATTGTGCCTCATACTCCAAAATTGGCCTCACCAATGCCTTGTACAATTTTAACATTACATCCCAACTTCTATACTCAATGCTCTGATTTATAAAGGCCAGCACACCAAAAGCTTTCTTTACCACCCTATCTACATGAGATTCCACTTTCAGGGAACTGTGCACAGTTATTCCCAGAACAAGTCAAAGTCAAAGTCAAAGTCAATTTTATTCATCATATACATCCGAAGGTGCAGTGAAATGAATTTGCCAGCAGCGATACATTTAAAAAGAACACACAATACACAAATAGTTTAACACAAACATCCAACACAGCACTTTTCACTGTGGTGGAAGGCACAACGTTCATTCAGGCCTCCTCCTTGTTCACCTGTGGTCGGGGCCATGAACCCTCTGTAGTCGCCTCTATGGATGGCCCGATGTACAGGCTCTCTCGTTGGGACGGTCGAACACACTCCGTGGCTTGGAGGTCCCGAATCGGCACGTTCTTACCGGAGACCGCGGCTTCAGGATGTTATAGGCTGCGGGCCGGGGGTCGGAGCTCTTCTCTGGCGATCCCCGGTGAGGGATCCCAGGCTCCGGATGGTATGTCCACACCGCGCCTGTAGCTAGAAGCTCCGCAGACTTCGGCTTCAGGATGTAACAGTCTGCGGGCCAGTGATCGGAGCACTCGTCTTTGGCGACCCCCGGCAAGGGTTCGCCCGCTCCGCGATGGAAAAGTCCATGCTGCGCCCGCTGCTGAAAATCCGGGCATACAATACAATACCTACTTCCCTGACCCTTCATGATTTCACTCCTGTGCTCTCTAACCTCGGAAAGAGTTCTGTCCTCTAAACCCGCATTGCTCCTCCATAAAAGTCATTGACAGAACTGATGAAACATTTTCATCATTCTTCGATCCAGATCCTCAAGTGGGCGGCACGGTGGCGTGGCGGTAGAGTTGCTGCCTTACAGCGCTTGCAGCGCTTGCAGTGCCGGAGACCCGGGTTCGATCCCGACTATGGGTACTGTCTGTACGAAGTTTGTACAGTCTTCCCGTGACCGCGTGGATTTTCTTTGAGATCTTTGGTTTCCTCCCACACTCCAAAGACGTACAGGTATGTAGGTTAAGTGGCTTGGTGTATGTGTAAATTGATCCTATTGTGTGTTGGATGGTGTTAATGTGCGGGGATCGCTGGTTGGTGCGAACTCCGGTGGGCTGAAGGGCCTGTTTCCGCGCTGTAACTTTAAACTAACCTAAGCTAAACTAAAGTGTTGTTTGCCTTATGCAGTCCACTTTCCCAGGCAGTATATTCACAGTCGAATTCTCTGCTCACCCCGTGTGATAAGGAATCTGCTGGACTCTTGAACAAGGGTGTTCTATAATTATTTTGCCTTTGTACACAGGTTTCACATGCAGCAGCTGAGCACACACTGACTGCATAGACAGAGATTTCTCACAGGTTATTTTAATCATTTTATTTTCGTTACGCCTATATATTATCTAGGAATGAGTGAGGGCAAATAGAATCTGTAAGGAAACATACAAAAAACCCCAAATCCTAAAAGGTCCTGCAGATGTGTAATAGCCCTGTCCCACGGTACGAGTTCATTCCAAGAGCTCTCCCGAGTTTAAAAAAAGTCAAACTCGTGGTAAACACGGAGAATGAACGTAGCGGGTACGTCAGAACACGGGGACGTCTCTTAGCGCTAATGGCAGGTACTCGGGAAGACTCGCTAGCGGCAGGTAAGCACGGGAAGACTCGTGAAGATTTTTCAACATGATGAAAAATGTCCACGAGAGCCCAAGTACCGACGAGTGGCCATTACCGTAAATCTCCGAGTTCGAATCAGAGCAAACTCGGGAGAGCTCTTGGAATGAACTCGTACCGTGGGACAGGGCTTTAAGAGTGAAAAGGCTGATCAATTTGATACGGCCTCTTATGGAATGGGACGGGAGAAATTATACTTCTTTGCTGAGACCCGGACTATCCTTGATCGGACTTTGCTGGCTTTACTTTGCACTAAATGTTATTCCCTTATCATGTATCTATACACTGCAAATGGCTCAGTTGTAATCATCTATTGTCATTCTGCTGACTGGATAGCAGACAACAAAATGTTTTTCCGTGACAATAAACTAAACTGATCTACTGGGAAATAAGAAAATGGAAGAGAAAGTAATTCAATGTTATTTGTCTGTTGTTTGAGCAGTAAACACAGAAAACACAACAATTGACTTTCGACTTTAGAGATACAGTGCGGAAACAGGCCCTTCGGCCCACCAATTCTGTGCCGACCAACGATCACCCCATACACTGGCACTTTCCTGCACACTGGGGACAATTTACAATTTGCAATTTACAGAAGCCAATTAACCTACAAACCTGCATGTCTTTGGAGTGTGGGAGGAGCATCCGGTGAAAACCCACGAGGTCCTTGGGCAAACATACAAAATCCATGCAGGCAGCACCCGTGGTCAGGATCGAACCCGGGTCTCTGGCGCCGTACGGCAGCAACTCTACCACTGCGCCACCGTGCCGCCCCTGCAGAGCCCTGGGTTTTTGATTTATTAAAAGATACTGCATGGGAATTATAGAACACCACAGTGAACAAGCTGGAAGCCTTTGGCACTGGTAAGACATTTGTACTGGATAAATTATTGTTATTGCTGTTGATGTTGCTTTGTTATTGTCATGTGCACCGAGATACAATGAAAAGCTTTATATTTTTGGGGCTTAACAACATAAATCCCACCAGCTCCCCTCCCCTCATCACCCCACTACCCCGTATCCTAGTGTATTGGAAGAAGTGTCTATCAAGAGAATGGCTTGCAGTGAAGATAAGTCTGAAGTCTGAAGAAGGGTCTCGACCCAAAACGTCACCCATTCCCTCTCTCACAAGACGCTGCCTGTCCCGCTGAGTTACTCCAGCATTTTGTGTCTACGGTTTAAACCAGCATCTGCAGTTACTTCTTACACAGAATGGCTTGCAGTGGTTCTCTTGTTCCCAAACACTCATGGATTCCAGAATGGTCCCTGCAGATTGGAAGGGAGCAAGTGCTTCTTTGTTATTTCAGAAAGAAAATGGAGAACTACAGACCAGTTGACCAACCTGCCTGCGGAACCAACCAATCAGCCTGCAGAATCAACCATGTTTGCCAGACGTTTCTGAGTTTGTGTATTGCAGAAATAAGTTGCTTAAAGCTTAAATAAAGTTAAGTTAATTACGAGTAGTGAAAGTTTCATTTATCTCATAACAATTTAAGCAACTTATCTCAGAAGTCAAACAGTCCGACTTGGGATGGAGAAGCTACTGAAACCACAACGCTTGGATCTGGATCCCAACTCACCTGCTGCTGCAAAGAATTGGAAGCACTGGCTTCGTATACTAAATAACTTCTTTGATGAGTGTGGCAATGATGCACCAGACAGACTCAATACATTAATAAGCTTTGTCTCTTCTGATGTATATGATTACATAGAGGAATGTACAACTTATGACTCTGCTATTGATGTACTAAGCAAACTCTTCGTTAAGACACCCAACGTGATATTCGCTCGACACCTCCTTGCTACTCGGAAACAAAAACCTGGTGAGTCACTTGATGAATTTTTACAAGAACTTCAAAGACTTAGTAAAGACTGTGCCTTCAAAGCAGTTACGGCTGATCAATATCGACAGGAAGTTATTCGAGACTCTTTTATCAATGGTTTGGCATCGCCTTTAATACGACAGAGACTTTTAGAACACAAAACCTTGGATTTACAATCAGCTTACAATCAAGCTTACTCTTTAGACTTGGCTCAGAAAAATTCAGATGCTTATGGCTCATCTAATGTGTATTCTGCTGCAACTACTACAAAAGAATTTCACCCACGTACTAATATGGAGCAAACGGAAACAATTTCTACTGATAAAGGTGCCCTTGCCGCAGCATATAATTATTCAAAAAGGAACTATTACTTTGCGGGGGTAATATTCATAAGAGAGAGACATGTCCTGCTCGAGAGGCAACTTGTAATAGTTGTGGCAAGAAGGGACATTATTCTAGAGTATGCAAGTCCAAAGCAACTACTGAAAGTGTGACTGCTGCCATATACACGCCTTCTTTATCTGCAATTACAGCTGCGTTTCCTCAGAGCTTGTCTCATGCAGCTACAACGGTATCCATTAATGGCCATACACTTAATGTACTACTTGATTCTGGCAGTTCAGAAAGTTTTATAAGTGAACAAGTTGTGTCCCGACTAAATCTAACTATAATTCCTTCAAATAGAGAAATCTCGATGGCTCTGACAACTCTCAATACTCAAATTATAGGATCTTGTATTGTAGACTTTATTCTGAACAAAACTAGCTATAAATCTGTATATCTTGGTATTTTGAAAAATTTGTGTAGCGATATAATTCTAGGTCAGGATTTCCAGAAACTGCACAGATCACTTCAAATAATGTATGAAGGAACTATGCCTGATCTTGTATTGTCAAAGCCACCAGTATTGTGTGGTATTTCTGCTGCATCTGTTGAATGTCCTTCATTATTCACTAATGTAGCCAATTGCTACAAAATCAAGACATTTTAGTAAAGATGATAGGAACTTTATCAACACAGAAGTAACTAATCTTTTACAAGAAGGGATTATAGAACCCAGTTCTTCCCCTTGGAGGGCACAAGTTGTCGTGGTTAAGGACCCCTTGGAGAGACATAGAAAGAGACGCTGCATTGATTACTCTCAAACAATAAACCAGTTCACGGAGCTTGATGCATATCCATTACCTCGAATAGAAGAGATTATCAATACATTAGCTAAGTATAAGATTAGCCGGGAAGTGGTGTTGGGTAAATTGAATGGATTAAAGGCCGATAAATCCCCAGGGCCAGATAGGCTGCATCCCAGAGTACTTAAGGAAGTAGCTCCAGAAATAGTGGATGCATTAGTAATAATCTTTCAAAACTCTTTAGATTCTGGAGTAGTTCCTGAGGATTGGCGGGTAGCAAACGTAACCCCACTTTTTAAGAAGGGAGGGAGAGAGAAAACGGGAAATTACAGACCAGTTAGTCTAACATCGGTAGTGGGGAAACTGCTAGAGTCAGTTATTAAAGATGGGATAGCAGCACATTTGGAAAGTGGTGAAATGATTGGACAAAGTCAGCATGGATTTACAAAGGGTAAATCATGTCTGACGAATCTTATAGAATTTTTCGAGGATGTAACTAGTAGCGTAGTAGAAGTTGAACAGACTGATGTCAACCTTTCTTATGCAACTATCAAGTATCGGGATGGACGTCAGTCAACTGTCTCACTTCGTGACCTTGCACCATGTCCATCTTCTCCATCAGCTCCGTCACTTCCTGATAACACTAATCGAGAACTTCCTCCGTCAGCTCCGTCACTTCTTGATAACACTAATTGGGAACTTCCTCCAACACTTCCAGCATCCTCTATGGAAACTTCTACAAGAAATTCTAAAATTGAAAATCTAAATAACAATATGAGTGAAGTTGATGGCCAAGCAATATATCTACCCCCAGCTATTGAAACACCGGTATCTCCTGAGGCTCCAGTGCTGCAACGGTCATCAAGACGTATTAAACCTCCTGACCGTCTCAATTTATAAATAGGAGGGGAGAATGAAGTGGGCGCATGTGGCATGTGCGCAGCTCTTCTAGAGAGTGCGCATGTGCAGGACATTTCTAGAGTGTGCGCATGCGCAGGACATTTCCGGAGTGTGCGCATGTACGAAGTATTTCGGGCGGGAAAAGCCTGCGGAATCAGCCATGTTTGCCAGACGTTTCTGAGTTTGTGTATTGCAGAAATAACTTGCTTAAAGCTTAAATAAAGTTAAGTTAATTACGAGTAGTGAAAGTTTCATTTATCTCATAACACTTCTTAAGCAGAGAAAATGAAAGCTTAAATCCAGCATATTTTGTGGACATAAAGGTGCCAGTATGCATACTGTTTCTTTCTGTTGGTGTCGTCCTATGGTGGATTGTCGTTCTTTCGGCTGCTCGTGTTCTTGAAGTGTGTGACTTCTTAATTGAATTAATACATTTTATTTTTTAGCCTTTAGTAATTTTTAATTTAGTTTAAAAATACAGCGTGGAAACAGGCCCTTCAGACCACTGGGTCTGCACTGACCAGCAATCCCCGTACATATTAATTCCACCCTACATACAATTTACACTAAGCCAATTAACCTACAAACCTGTACGTCTTGGGAGCGTGGGGGGAAACCGAAGATCTCGGAGAAAACCTACGCAGGTCTCGGGGAGAACATACAAACTCCGTACAGACAGCACCTGTAGTCGGGATCTAACCCGGGTCTCTGGCACTGTAAAGGGCCTGTCCCACTTACGCGACTTTTCGGCAACTGCTGGCACCCGTCATAGGTCATTACAGGTCGCCGAAAATTTTTAACATGTTGAAAATCCAGCGACGACCAGAACAATGTACGACTCTTTGGGCAACTACTCACGACCGTACAGACTTCACCCCGCGACATGTCACCCAAAGAGTCACCCAAAGAGTCGTAGCGTCTTTCTGGTCGCCGCTGAATTTTCAACATGTTTCAACATGCAGTCGCCGAAAAAGTGGCGTAAGTGGGACAGGCCCTTAAGGCAGCAGCTCTACAGCTGCGTCACCGTGCCACCCTCTTTTTACAATATTAAAAATGTGTAAATCTAGTTTTGAACTTTAGACTGTTGGTATGCCATACTCTCAGAAGGCACTGCATGAATCCATTGTAAAGAAATGGTAATATGGCACTAAGAAAGTGACAATAGAATTGTGTAGGAAAGAACTGCAGATGCTGGTTTACATCGAAGAAAGACAAAATGCTGGAGTAACTCAGCGTGTCAGGCAGGATCGCTGGAGAGAAGGAATGTGTGACGTTTCAGCCCGAGATTCTTCGTCAGACCTGGCCAGAGTAAAATAAAACGCCCAAAAGGGATATATTTCATGTATTCCAATCCTTGCTTTAGGAATGTAAGTGAATAGATACTGTTCAACTAGTGGATGTTGGATGCATTGGGACCTTTAGAAGACCACAACAAATTTGAAACTAAATTACTGTACTAAAAAATGAACTTAAAAACTCTGGGCGGCACAGTGGCACATTTGCTACCTCACAGCGCCAGAGAACCGGGTTCAATCCCGACTACGGGTGCTGTCTGTATGGAGTTTGCACATTCTCACTGTGCCCACATGAGCTTTTTCCAGAGTCCACAGTTTCTCTCCCATATTCCAAAGACGTACAAATTGGAAATTGGTCCAAGTGTGTAGCATAGTGCTTGTGTATGGGGTGAATGGTCGGCACGGAGTCGGTGGGCGGTTTCCACACTGTATCTCTAAATTCTGAAGCCTAAAGTAAAGTCCAGATAACAGGGATTAGTAGTAATGTACTGGCAAAGATTGAGGACTGGTTAAAAGACAGTAAAAAAAAGGGAATGTGATGCATGGGTAATTTTGAGGGGGGTGGGGGTTGACATGTGGGTTGCCATGGTGATATTTACTGAGTACCAAGCTTTTTATAAACTCTATTAGATGAGGGGGAGGGGGGGGGGGGCAATTCTAATATATCCAAGTTAGCTTATGGTACAAAGCTGAGTGTTAATGTGGGTTAGGTACAAAATGCTGGAGTAGCTCAGTGGGGCAGGCAGTATCTCTGGAGAAAGGGAAAAGATGAAGTTTCAGCTCGAGACCCTTCTTCCCTTCTCAACGTGGGTTGTCAGAGGGCTTCAGAAGCTTCGGGGTATATAGATAGTCTAGATGAATGGGCAAGATTATCGCTGATGGAATGGGACATGGTAAAATACAAGGTCATTCACTTGGTCATTCACTAAGTAATAAAACAGAGTACTTTTTAAATGGTGAGAGATGTTGACAGAGACCTGGATGTCCTCGAGGGGCCATATCACTGAAGATTTACACCCAAGTGCAAATGTAATTGCTAGAAATTAGAATGGCAATTGGAGCGTTTGCCTTTTTATGTTACTTGAGTACAAGAGTAAAGTTACCTTACTGCCGCGTTAGAGGAGGCTGGTGAGATCGCTTGTGTGTATTCTGTACAGTTCTTGTCTCCTGATCAAAGCAGGGGTATTTTTGGAATTCAGAAGGTTCGGAAAAGATTAACCAGGTTCAGTCCTGGGGGAGATTTGTCCTATCAGGAGAGATAAAGCAGACTGGACCTATACGTGTTCAGAAGGATGAGACGTTAACGTTACAGTTTAATTTATTGTCAAGTGTACCAAGGTACAATGAAAAGCTTTTGTTGCGTGCTATCCAGTAAGGGGAAAGGCAATACTTGATTACAATCTGTCCATTTACAGTGTGGAGAAACATAATAAGGGAATAACGTTTAGTGTTAGGTAAAGCCAGCAAAGTCTGAACAAGGTTAGTCCGTTGGTTACTAGAGGTAGATAGTAGTACAGCACTGGTCTCTGTTTGTAGTAGGATGATTCAGTTGCTGATAACAACTGTCCCTGAATCTGCACGTGTGTGTTTTCATACTTCTATACCTTTTGCCTGATGGGAGAGGGGAGAAGAGGGAATGGCCAGGGTGCGATTAGTCCTTGATTATGCTGCTGGCCTTGCTGAGGCAGCGTGAGGTATAAATGGAGTCAATGGAAGGGTTATTGGTTTGTGTGGTGGCTGGGCTGCGCCCACAATTCGCTGCAATTTCTTGCGGACTTGGATGGAATTGTTCCCGAACCAAGCTGTGATCCATCCTGATAAAAATGCTTTCTATGGTGAAATTAATGATGAGGTGATATCATTAAAACATATAAAATTCTTCAGGAAGAGCATAGCCCTGATGAGCCCCAATTATATCTCAGGGGTAACAGTCTATTTCGGAAGATCGGCATGTCCCCAACAACTCTCATCAACTTCTGTAGATGCGCCATAGAAAGCATTTTATCGGAGTTCATCACAGCACGGTTTGGGAACAGCTCCATCCAAGACCGCTGGAAAATTGCTGAAAGTCGTAGACGTGGCCCAGACCATCACGCAAACCAACCTCCCTTCCATTGGAGCAGACAAAATGTGTTGGAAAGAACTGCAGATGCTGCTTTACACCAAAGATAGAGACAAAATACTGGAGTAACTCAACGGGTCTGGCATCATCTCTGGAGAAAAGGAATAGGCAACGTTTCCGGTCGAGACCCTTCTTCAGACTCTGTCTATTCCTTATTTCCAGAGATGCTGCCCGACCCACTGAGTTACTCCAGCTCTTTGTGTCTATCTCTCTTCCATTGACGCCATCTACACTTCACACTGCCTCGGCAAGGCCACCAGCATAATTAAGGACAAGTCTCACCCTGGCCACTCCCTCGTCTCCCCTCTCCCATCATAGCATGCAACAAGAAGCATTTCACTGCACCTCGGTACACATGGCAACAACAATAATAAACCAATACTAAATAATAAATAAAGTAAGGGATCAGTGATCTAGCAAATGAGGACAGAAGACATTTTGTTACCTGGTGAAGTTTTGATTCATTCTGATGCTCCATCCAATAGATCTGTTGGCATTCCATTGCTCAGTACAGTAAATCACGTTAATTCAGTGAAAATCTAACAAGATCTAACCATTGGGTTCGTACAGATGCTGCCTCTTGCTGTCGTAGACCCTAATTCTTCAACCATCCTCCATTCCTTTCACCTTTTTCAAATATCATTGGGTTCTTTGAACCACATGGGTTTTATAGGTGCACCATTTTGTTTTATAACAACGTGCTGAAGTGTCTCATGCGTCAGGAGGAACTGCAGATGCTGGTTTACACCAAAGATAGACACAAACTGCTGGAGTAACTCAGCGGGACAGGCAGCATCTCTGGATAGAAGGAATGGGTGACGTTTCGGGTCGAGTCTGGAGACGGTGAGATGCTGCCTGTCCCGTTGAGTTATTCCAGCATTTTGTGTCTATTTTGGCTGGAGTTACTCAGCGGGTCAGGCAGCACATGTGGAGAAAAAGGATGGGTGACGTTTCGGGTCGGGACCCTTCTTCAGAACGAAAGTAGAGGGGGGGGGGGAACTGGAGGTAGGAAGAGGCCAGAACAAAGCAGGGCTGGCAACAGATGACCAAGGAAGGGTGGAGCCCATAGCAGCCCAGTTCAGTAATCAGTTTAGTTAATTGTCATGTGTACCGAGGTACAGTGAAAAGATTTTGTTGCGTGCTAACCAGTCAGCGGAAGGACAATACATGATTAGAATCGATCCATTTACAGTGTACAGATACATAATAAGGGAATAACGTTTAGTGCAAGGTAAAGCCAGCAACGTCCAATCAAGGATAGTCCGAGGGTCACCAATGAGGTTGATAATAGTTCAGCACCACTCTCTGGTTGTGGTAGGATGGTTCAATTGCCTGATAACAGCTGGGAAGAAACTATCCCTGAATCTGGCAGTGTGGGTTTTCACACTTCCATCTTATGTGGCTTAGTATCAGATTTTATTTTGCCATTTTAGTATCCTGTGACTATAAGGAATCTACACAAGGTTTCACATATCTAAACCTTCGACAAATTGTCAGATGCATGCACAATGTTTTTCTTTAAAGACTTGAGTCAGAAAGGGGGTTGGTGTTTCTAGGCGATTAGATTTAGTACATGAGAGAGGCAGGCGGATTATAATGCTATTAATGGACGAGATGTCTAGCGCTCTGTGACTGGAATAATTGAAACCATTTATGATTTAGCTCAGGTTTTAATCGGAAACCAAGTTCTAATAATCACCGCGGATGCCAAACAATCCAAATGCGATTCAAATGAATAAAAACATTCATTTAGTTCCTCAATCCGGTTGACATTTGTTCAGGAGTATTTACTCATCCCCGCAGTTATGTTGATCAAGTGGGAGAATATTTAGAAGACCATTTGAATTTTCATTTGTATTCTCTTCGTTCCAGTTCACAGAGAAAAAATAAAGACGACTGCGGTGCTTTAAAGCTTATTAACCCTGCCTTGCCACCCACATGTTTTGCATGAAAACAAAGTGTTATGTTCATGTGCTGCAACTGCATTGAGTTGACTAGTTTTTCCACAGTTGATGGGGTCTCATTCAAAGTGACGGACATAGATCCAATACCATTGTGGAAGATGATGCCAAACAAGCCAAGAGTAAACGGTGGTGCAGCGGTGGAGTTACTGCCTTACAGCACTTGCAGCGCCGGAGACCCGGGTTCGATTCCGACTACGGGTGCTGTCTGCACATAGTTTGTACGTTCTCCCCTTAACCTGCATGGGTTTTCTCCGAGATCTTCGATTTCCTCCCACACTCCAAAGATGTATAGGCTTGTAGGTTATTTGGCTTGGTGTATGTGTAAATTGTCCCTAGTGTGTGTGGGATAGTGTTAATGAGTGGGGATCGCTGATCAGTGCGGACTCAATGGGACCAACAGGCTTGTTTCCGCGCTGCATCTCCAAACTAAATGAAACTAAACTAAAATGGATGTATTCAGTAAATGTTTACATCAGTAAACTGAGGGCACAGTTCTCCCAAGGCCAGGGAACATTGAACAGTAACAGCAGGTCCTTCAGCCACAATATCCGTGACAAACGTGATGCCAAGTTAAACTATTCTCCTCTGCCTGCATGAGATCCATGTTATTACATGACCTACATCTCCATGTCCCTATGTAGTAACCTCTCAACCTCCGAGCTGATGGTTCTGGCCTGCTGGTACGCGGGGAGGAGGCAAGGGTCGGCACATTCTACAGTCATGTCCCACGGAAGGCAGGAGTACATCCATCAGTGGCAATGAATTCCACAGATTCAACATCCTCTGGCTAAAGTCCAGAGGCTCACCACTGTCTGCCTAAAGGATCACAGATTCACCATCCTTTCTCATATTTCGCTTGGGCAGCTTACAGCCCAGTGGTATAAATATTGACTTGTCTCACTTCAGGTAGCCCCGGCATCCCCTCTATCTCTCTATCCCTCCCCCACCCAAGTCGCTCTAGCTTCTCATTTTCATCCTACAAAACGCTAACAATGGCCTGTTTCTTTTATCATTGTTATGGGCCTGTCCCACTTAGCCGATTTTTTTAGGTGACTACAGGAGACTCTGTGGTCGCCACATGGTCGCCACATGATCGCCAGCGGTTGCCGGGGTGTCGCCTGTAAGGTTGTGAGTAGTTTTTTCAGTTTTGCAACAAGTCGTAACGTCATTCCGGTCGCCGCTAATTTCTCAACATGTTGAAAAATTAGCGGCGACATTTGTTTTGACCCCATGGATCGTAGCTTGTATTCTCGTGACGTAGGTGCGGTAGTAGTAGGTCGCCAGGATGACATTGGTTGTCGCCAGGTGACGTAGGTTATCGCTGGTGCTGACTGTGGTGAATGCCGTTGGCGATTACCTACGTCAACCTACCTCAACCGGCGACAGGTACCGGCGACTGAATTGTCTTCAGTTGTCGCCAACAGGGTCGTAGCTTGTCATAGTTTATCGCGGATGGACGTAGGTTGTCGTAGGTGCAGTCGTAGGTTGTCTCCTGCATGGTTGTAGGTGGACGTCCTAATGGCTCGGCGGTTGTTGGTAGCTTGCTGTAGCTTGACATCGACTAGGTGGTAGGTTGTTGTAGCTTGTCGTAGACATTGTCGTGGGGGGGGGGGGGGGTCCTGTCGCTGGTTGTTAGGCGACCTGCTACGACTATGAAAGTCGCCGGCAGTCGCCTAAAAAATCGCCTAAGTGGGACAGGCCCTTTACTTTTTCGCATATCTTTCATTCATTTTTCTTTATCTCACCACATCACCGCCTATATCTATCGATTCCCTTATCCCTAACCAGTCTGAAGATAAGATGGACGTGGCTTGCAGTGGCGCAGAGTGGCAGAACAGCGGTGGCGGACATCGACACATCACCTGGCCAGGTCGACCCCTGCAGCTCTGACCCATGCCACCGACAAGCCAATGGGGCTTTATGGCCAAGTTAAGATGCTAACATGATTTTGGTATAAAATTAGACTTGAAGGAAGAGATTGAGCAGGCTAGGACTTAATTCCTTGGTGCCCAGCAGGGTGAGGGATGATCTTATAGAGGTGTGTATAAGATCATGAGATGAATGGATAGAATAGATGCACAACGTCTGTTAGTGGACAGAGGTTCAAAGTGAGAAGGGAAAAAGTTAAACCCCTGTCCCACGGTACGAGTTCATTCCAAGAGCTCTCCCGAGTTTGCCCTGATTCGTATTCGGAGATTTACGGTAATGGCCACTCGTTGGTACTCAGGGCTCTCGTGGACATTTTTCATCATGTAGAAATATCTTCACGAGTCTTCCTGTGCTTACCTGCCGTTAGCGAGTCTTCCCGAGTACTTGTCGTTAGCGCTAAGAAACGTCCCCGAGCTCCAACGTACCCGCTACGTTCATTCTCCGTGCTTACCACGAGTTTGTTTTTTTTTAATTCGGGAGAGGTCTTGGAATGAACTCGCACTGTGGGACAGGGCTATTAATAGGAATCCGAGCGGCAGTTTTTTCACACAAATGGTGGTGGGTACATGGAATGAACTGCCAAAGGCGGTGATTGAGGCAAATACTATAACAATATTTAAAATACATTTGGACAGGTGGATGGACAGGAAAGGTTTAGAGGGACATAGGCTGAACACAGACAAGTGGTATAGATGTGGCAGCTTGGTTGGCATGGGCAAGCTTTGCCAAAGGGCCTGTTTTTACGCTGCATGACTTTATGAATCTATGCATTTTACAGCCACCCGACGTACGGGGTACGAAGTCATGCTGCTATCAAAAGCAAACTTGACTTTCCAGCGGATCCCGACCCTCAATCCAGCTACATTGCTGCCAGTGACTAATGCAGACGCCACCCCCGCACAAGTGCATTGTGCTGTTCGATCAGACAACAACACCGTGGCCAGATCTGAGTCGCAACCCGCTTGAAAACGCAGACCTCGTCTTATTTACAGGGGTCAAGGAAAGAGCGTTCACGTTGTGGCCCTGTTTCCACCAATCTTTCCACCACCACCCACAAGAAGTACAAGAAGCGACAAGACAGACACCATTGTAGTAGGCAGATGCTGAGAAGTGTGTTCAGCTCTGGCTGAACAACGTCAAATCTTGTGTGTGGACTCCATAAGAAGAAGCTCTTATTTACAGATGGCTCTGCCACAACGCCCGATGATACGCCGACCCATGCGGGCTAAGCCGTTGTCACACCAAATGACACTGTAGAAGCCTATGCTCTGCCCCCTGGAACATCCGCCCAAGTTGCTGAATATGTCTTGACCCGAGCTTGTATCCTGTCCAAAGATAAGTGTGCAAATATTTACACCAATTCCAGATGTGCCTTTGTTATCGTCCATGACTTTGGCACCCTCTGGCAGCATGTCGTCCGGGCAACCCGCTCAGCATGCCCATCTTATCACCAACCTTTTACAGGCCATTCTCCTCTCCAGGAAGCGGTAGTCAAGTGTGAGACTCATACATCCGGCACAGATGCAGTCTCTAATGCTGCCGCTGATGCTACTGCCAAGCGGGTGGCATACCGCCAGCAACCTATCTTTCCCCTCAACTGTTGTTATGCCCCCCTCCGATCCGGCAGACCCTTATGAAATTCAGCAACATGCTACCGCTGATGAGAAAGCCCAATGGCACATACAGGGCTGCCTCTTATCAGAGACCTCCATCTGGCAGCATTCAGATGGACGCCCTGTTTGCCCTAAACGTTTCCTCCATGCCCTTGTGCGACAGGCGCACAGGATCGGACAAGTAGGAAAAGGAGGGATAGTACATGCTATCGACCAACTATGGCCATGCACCAGTTATAACGACAATAGCAAAACACACAGTGGGAAATTGCGTGACATGCCGCAAATTTAACAAAGGAAAAACACCGGCCAAATTTGACCATTTACCCACGCCGGAAGGCCCGTTTGCACAAATACAAACTGATTTCGACCACATGGCCAGAAGCGGAATCTATTAATACTTACTGGTGCTAGTGGGTCGGTTTTCCCGATGGGTAGAGGCCTTTGCCACCAGAAAAGATGATGCTGGGCCAGTGGTAAAGTGCCTGATGAGAGATATAATTCTCCGGCCCAGCCTTCCACAGGGAATCGATAACAATACAGGAAAAATAGCCCAGGCATTTAAGTGAGGCATACGGATTCGGATGGAGGCTGCATATTGCTTACCAGCCCCAGTCATCAGGGAACGTAGAAAGACAACATGGAATATTAAAACTACTACTGCAATGAAAATTGTGATGAAACAGGCATCAAGTGGCCTGAAGCACTGCCTGTAGCATTAAATGATATGGTTTGTCGAGCCGCGGGGCTAACCCCTTTCAAAGTATTAATGGCGTAATGGCAGATTATTATATCGTTCAAGGAATCTTTCCTCTAGCCACTATGATTGAAGACAGGGGTAAGAAGATATTTTCGATACGCATGCGAGCTCTCCACGAGACATTCAAAGCCGTCCAAAGATAAATCTTCAAAACACAGTCTCTTAATTAATAATTCCTTTATTGTCGTTGTAAAAACAGTAAAGCTCATGTCCCACTTTCCCGAGTTGTCACAAATTCTCTCGTTGATTCCCCTTGATTCAAACTCGGAGAATTACGGTAATAGCCAGCCATAGGTACTCGGGGTTATTTATTTTACTCGTGGACATTTTCCAGCATGCTGAAAAAACGTCCCGACTTACCTGATGCCCCGAGTACCTATGGCTGGCATTACGAGCTGCTACGAAATATCCACGGACGTCTATGGACTCACTACAGACATTCCCCAAGTTTGAATCAAGGGGAAAACTCAGGAGAATTTGTGAGTAACTCGGGAAAGTGGGACAGGAGCTTCAGATATTCATCCAAACGTCTTCTTGCTTAAGTACATTTTGATCTTACGCATAGTCAAACTGGTGCATGGTCGAAAGCTGTGCCTTCGCTCCCTTGCCTCCTCTAACTAAAACTAAAAGCTGCTAGCATGTTTTCGTGAGAATCCAAGCCTCAAACACGCCTCTGACTACGTAAGAAATCCCACCCACATAGATAAAATTTAAAGGTAACTGGTTATAGTAATCACATACTGAGTTGAACTAAATGGCTGCTACAAATGGGAGGACCTATTGTACAACATGCACGAGCACCAGGCAAGGCATTGGCAGAGAGACATCAACAGGTGTACAAAGCAGCACAGAAGCCAAGTCAAGGTAATACGCACCCTTTTGTGCCTGGAGATTATGTTCTCTCTCTCTCCTACTGTAGGTGGACCAGACCACATAGAAACATAGAAACATAGAAAAATAGGTGCATTAGAGGCCATTCGGCCCTTCGAGCCAGCACTGCCAATCATTGTGATTATGGCTGATCGTCCCCAATCAATAACCCGTGTCTGCCTCCTCCCCATACCCCTTGATTCCACTAGCCCCTAGAGCTCTATCTTACTCTCTCTTAAATCCATCCAATGATTTGGCCTCCACTGCCCTCTGTGGCAGGGAATTCCACAAATTGACAACTCTCTGGGTGAAAACGGTTTTTTCTCACCTCAGTCTTAAATGGCCTCCCCTTTATTCTAAGACTGTGGCTTGAGATGATACTAACCACTCAGAAAGCAGTTAAAGTAAAGGGAAAACCCGATTCGATCCACGGGACCCGATGCTTCAAGCAGAAAAAGGGACCTTGCCCAAGAACAAGGAAAAAGAAGAATGCAGGAACTAGTATGCTGAAGATTATGTGTGATAGGATGTGCTAACCATCACCATAGGGGGCTCCCGAAACAGAGCATGGGGTATGGGATAGGAAAGCCCACAACTCCTTTTTAGCGTTGGCATCTAAGTTTGCTGAACACAGTAATGCCCTGCTGGGTATGCACCCAACTTCCCCACCATGGTGAAGAAGGACCACCCCCATATTATAGTCCACCCCCCCCCCCCCCCCACCCACCTTGAACCAAAGCGAATGGGAGGCGATACTAGATTTCTGCAATAAAATAGGTAAAAGTGGCCCAGATAACCACTGATGGGACTTTACAAGGATTGAGTTATGACAAAAGTTGCAGGGATTGGTGTAGCTGCCATTGCTTTGAAGGATGGTACATCTTTTTAATAAAACATGCAAAGTGCTCCCGGCCCTAAACATTTCAGGGGTTGATACACGGATTCCAAGTGCAACCTGCCATTGTAATACCCAGGGAATAGGTTGATCAGGTGTGATCAAAAAGGAGGGGTTGTGAGAGAATTTTGTACAACTTTTAATGTCCTGCTATTGCGAGACTAGAGAGGCCACATTGTTCTCAGGAGAGCCATCTGTTCCTTCATGCACAAATTTGTTATCTGTTAACTGCTAATTTGGGTGCTCCGCTTCAATCCCACTCTCCAAGGACGCCTGTTTCTTTGTGAGTGATGTTGTTATTTCTTATCATTATCTGCCTCAACCAGGTGGGGATCTTAGTCGTGAAGTTTCGGAATTATATACGTAAACTCGTGCCGCCTGTAAGGAGCTGTCTCCCGGAGCAGTTCCTCCATGATATCACCTAATAAAGTCTCGCTCTGCATAAGCCCGAGTCCTTGATTGATTTCTCTGACACTACCTTGATGGCCCCCCTCGGTCATGGCTGACCATGGGTCCTGGTCGGATGCAAGCCTGGGCGATGTCATATGGAGGACAGGCTGTTGCCCATGCAGCATGTCCCCCCTCTCCACATCGCTGATCGATCCAAAGGAACAGCAGGGCTGTTACAGTTTGGCACCAGCGCCGTCGCAGGAGCTGCCAGAGCGAGGTTGTAGACAACGACAACCTTTAGGGACTCCGACTCCGGATTTTTCTTGAGGTTTACTCCTGGAGCCTTTTCCATGACTGGATATGGCCACAAGGCAGTGGAAGTTTTAGATCAGAGTTTTCCCTCTCCTAGATGGACTGCCTTCCCAGGCTGACGAGCCCCATCTCTGATACTTTGATGATGACATATGCCCTCAGCATACAATCGCTGAGCCAGTTCTCAACTTCCGCTGTCCATATAAAATCCTTCAACAACAACAACCCAGCCTTCGACATGCTGGAATTTCTGGCAGTATTTACAATGTGATTTCTTGGTTTGCGCTGTATTGATTTTCCCAGCCCTGAAGGATCATTTATTTTGTGATTGCTACAGAGTTTGCCCAGGTCATTTCACTATGAATATGAGAAAGAAGCTTCATGTTGCTCAATAGAATTTGCAGAGGGTGGAAAGGTCCAAAAAACTGATGCAACTTCTAAATTAGATCTGTAACAAATATATCAATCTTTTCTTTCAAGAATTTTGAGAAATTTTGCACGGAAATATATATGAATGTGGAGAGAACACTTCCACTAGTGAGAGAGTCAAGGACGAGGGGCCATAGTCTCTTTAAAAATAAGATGAGGAGGAATTTTTTTAGTCAGAGGGTGGAATTCATTGCCACAGACGGCTGTGGAGGGCAAGTCATTGGGCATTTTTGAGGCAGAGATTGACGGGTTCTTGATTAGTACGGGTGTCAAGGGTTATGGGGAGAAGGCAGGAGAAGAGGGTTGAGAGGGAGAGATAGATCAGCCACGATTGAATGGCGGAGTAGACCTGATGGGCTGAATGGCCTAATTCTGCTCCTATGAACATGAAGATATTGCCTTGAAATAAACTAACAGGAGCAGCCATGATTACAGGCCAGGAATGGTACTTGTTTACTGCCGTGCTGGTGCTCCAATAATAATAATGATAATAATGGATGGGATTTATATAGCGCCTTTCTAATACTCAAGGCGCTTAATGAATTCTAGATGTTTGTTGCTGCCAAATGACAATTATATGTGAGAGATTCAGACAGTGGAAAAGAAAGACAAATGGTAAATATTAGCTGGTGATCAATCAAACAGCCATCAGCGTTTTATTCTCCTTGACAGCAGTCAACTTCCATTCTTGTCCATACTTCAAATTTATGGAGCCTCTGATTCGTAGACTCTAGCAACATTCCAGTGAGTTTCATATTGAGCAATGCATTATCATCTAGCATTTATTTCAAGAGTGCTTGTATACATGAACAGGAATGTAATGTTGAGGCTCTATAAGGTGCATTTGGTATATTGGGAGCAATTTTGGGCACAATATCTGAGGAAGGATGTGCTGGCTCTGGAGAGGGTCCAGAGGTGGTTTACAAGAATGATCCCAGGAATGAGTAGGTTAACCTATGATGAGCGTTTGTCGGCACTGGGCCTGTACTCGCTGGAGTTTAGAAGAATGAGCAGGGGGACTTCAATGAAGCATACAGAATAGTGAAAGGCTTGGATAGAGTGGATGTGGAGTGGATATTTCCACCAGTGGGAGAGTCTACGATGAGAGGTTATAGCCTCAGAATTAAAGGACATTCTTTTAGGAAGGAGATGAGGCGAAATTTATTTAGTCAGAAGGTAGTGAATCTGTGGAATTCTTTGCCACAGAAGGCTGTGGAGGCCAAGTCAGTGGATATTTTTAAGGCAGAGATAGATAGATTCTTGATTAGTCAGAGGTTATTGGGAGAAGGCAGGAGAATGGGGTTAGGAGGGGGAGACAGATCAGCCATGATTGAATGGCAGAGTAGTCTTGGTGGGCCGAATGGCCTAATTCTACTCCTATTCCTTATGACCTGTTGATCTTCCACGTTATCTTCCTCGTGAAGGACTTGAATCAAATGTTCCATCAGTAGCTCATGGGATTGCCAATAGTATAACATAAAGAGGCCACTTGGATCAAAGAGTGGTCACCAACTACGCCGAATAGTATTCCAGTTAATTCCCCTGCTTTTTTCCTCTTATACTTAGATTCCTTTTGTGTGTTTATCCAATCCTCTCTGAAGGCTACTGTTCAATTGGATTCCACCACCATCTGTGATTCTAAAACCCAAAGCCCTGCTGCAAGTTCTGCAGGCCATTTGGCCCATCCACTCATGGCTGATCTATCTTATACTGCAAAAATATTGCCATTTTATTGTGCCTTCGTAGAATCAAATTTGAGAAGGGGTGGTAAACATAGACAGAAGAGGAAAAATTACCAGAGCTCACAATTAATTATAGTCAATAAATTATCACAACGGTATCAATGAAACGGAGACGAGGAAACACTTTTTCTCACAGAGAGTTGTGAGTGTGGAATTCTCTGCCTGAGAGGGTGATGGAGGCCGGTTCTGTGGATACTTTCAAGAGAGAGCTAGATATGGCTCTTAAAGATAGCGGAGTCAGGGGATATGGGGAGAAGGCAGGAACGGGGTACTGATTGGGGATGATCAGCCATGATCACATTGAATGGCGGTGCTGGCTCGAAGGGCCGAATGGCCTACTCCTGCACCTATTGTCTATTGTCTATTGTCTATTGAAAGCATCCATTTCCCTCTTGACATGTTTGGCACCATCTTCCACAATGTTAGTCCTATGTCCTTCACTTTGAATGAGATTTCATCAGATTCCTGATTCTAAATAAGCGCCCTACGATTATTGGAATGGAAATCCTTGATTCCCACTCTATGGAATTTTCTTCAGTTAGGGGAAACAATGGTTCTAACGTAAACAGAGTGTGTATTAACAAGGATCTATAATACAGATGCTGCAAATCTGAAATAAAAAGTTGACCTGAAAATATTCAGCAGGGCAAGCAGCAGCTGTTGAGGAATGATTCTGTTCTGGTCGACCTGTTTTGGGTCGGCCCCATACAGGAAGGAAGTGGAGGCTTTGTCGAAGGTGCAGAAGAGGATTGTCAGATTGCTCGACACAAAAAGCTGGAGTAACTCAGCAGGACAGGCAGTATCTCTAGGGAGAGGGAATGGGTGACATTTTGGGTAGAGACCCTTCATTAGACGTAACCTTTGTCAGAATGCTGCCTGGATTAGGTGGTGTGAGGTCGGACAAATTTGGATTGTTTCCTCTGGAAGGCTAGAGGTTGCATGGTGACCCGATAGACGTAGATTAAATGATGAGGGGCACAAATAGGGTAGCAGTCAGAACCTTTCTTCTAGGGTGGAACTGTCAAAGACTAGAGGGCATAATTTAGTTTTAGTTTAGTTTAGAGATACAGCACGGAAACAGGCCCTTCGGCCCATCGAGTCCACACCGACCAGCGATCCCCGCACATTAACACTATCCTACACGCACCAGGGACAATTTACACATACACCAAGCCAATTAACCTACAAACCTGTACGTCTTTGGAGTGTGGGAGGAAACCGAAGATCTCTGAGAAAACCCACGCAGGTCACGGGGAAAATGTACAAACTCCGTACAGACAGCAACCGAACCCGGGTCTCCAGCGCTGTAAGGCAACAACTCTACAGCTGCGCCACCATGGCCGCCAACCTTTGTGAGAAAGGCGAGAAAGATGAAAGGAAATGGGCTGGATAAGATTTTTACACAGAGGTTGTTGATGGAGACAGATAGAATAATGGCTTTTGCGCAGCTTATTGGATATGCAGGTAATGGAGGGAGATGGATCATGTAGGCAGAGGAAATTAGTTTAAACTGGCATCATGTCTGGCACGGACATTGCGGGCTGAAGGGCCAGGTCCAATGCCATCCTATTCTGTGTTCTATGAGCAGAGTTACTGTCTCTCTCTCTCTCTCTCTCTATGCTGTTCCTACAATTTGGGCTGGGCCTCACTCTGACAATGGAGGAGGCCCAGGAGAGAAAGGTCAGTGTGGGAATGGGAGGGGGAGTTAAAGTGTTTGGCAACCGGGCGATGAGGTACGTTTAGGCGGACTGAGCGGAGGTATTCAGTGAAATTATCGCCAAGCCTATGCTTGATCCTGCCGACATATAGAAGTCCACACCTGGAACAGTGGATACTACAGATGAGGTTGGAGGAGTTGTAAGTGAACCTCTGCTGCACCTGAAAAGACTGTTGGGGTCCTTGGAATGAGTCGAGGGAGGAGGTACAGGAACTGGTGTTGCATCTCCTGCGGTTGCAGGGGAAAGTGCCTGGGGAGGGTATGGTTTGAGTGGGAAGGGACGCATTGACCAGGGAGTTGCGGAGGGAACGGTCTCTGTGTAAAGAGGAAAGGAGATGGGAAGATGTTGGTAGTTGTGGGATCCCCAGTGGAGGACTCCTCCGACATAGTCACCACCTACAACGGGATCCCAGAAAAACAACTGAAGACCATTAGATATCCTTCATCTGCAGACTAAAACTAAGGATAGACACAAAAATCTGGAGTAACTCAGCATCTCTAGAGAGAAGGAATGGGTGATGTTTCGGGTGGAGACCCTTCAACTAAACACTAGTTTCTATTATAGTAAGGGGACTGAATGGAAGTTCCACAACGGGCTGTCATGCTGACAGAGATCACTTACTTTCTCCTGGATTTTCATTCAGCTCCAGTGCTGGTTACTGAGACGATCATTTACTCTGTCTCGCACCCACTCCTGAAATGAGTTTTAGCTGACCAAGTAGCGGAATTTGTTTTACGATCCTCACAAGCCTGTCCACTATCCTCCCCCTCTGGGATACGACACTCCTGGGCTGTCTTCCCTCATATAATTTTTTTAAAAAACAGCAAGGGCTTCTTAACGAGATGAACTTTTCAGATCACCTTGATTCTTTGAGGATGACGGCCAGGCTGGAAGGCTTCTTGCATCAAGTTTAGGCATTTTGCTTCCTTGCTCACGTGAGAGAAAAAAATTCAGCTGATAATTGCTGATCTTTATTGATCTTTTATCTTGGCAGAAGATTTCACACCACCCCTTCTCCTGTTTATCCAGAGATAAATAATTGACTTACACAGAAACATAGAAACATGGAAAGTAGGTGCACAAGTAGACCATTTGGCCCTTCGAGCCAGCGCCACTATTCTATATGGTCATGGCTGATCATCCAAACTCAGTACCGCATTCCTGCTTTCTTCCCTGATTCCATTAGCCCGAAGAGCTCTATCTAACTCTCTCTTGAATACATCCAGTGAATTGGCCTCCACTGCCACTCTCTGGGTGAAAACGTTTTTCCTCATCTCAGTCCTAAATGGCCTACCCCTCATTCTTAAACTGTGACTCCTGGTTCTGAACTCCCCCAACATCAGGAACATTTATCCTGCATCTAGTCTGTCCAATCCCTTAAGAATTTTATATGTTCCCATAAGATCCCCTCATATCCTTTTAAATTAGAGTAAATATAAGACCAGTCGATCCATTCTATCATCATATGTCAGTCCCGCCATACTAGGAATTAACCTGGCGAACCAATGCTGCACTCCCTCAATAGCAAGAATGTCCTTCCTCAACTGCCAGAGTCTTAGAATAAAGAGGAAGCCACTTAAGACTGAGGTGAGAAAAAACATTTTCACCCAGAGAGTTGTGAATTTGTGGAATTCCCTGCCACAGAGGGCAGTGGAGGCCAAGTCACTGGATGGATTTAAGAGAGAGTTAGATAGAGCTCTAGGGGGTAGTGGAATCAAGGGATATGGGGAGAAGGCAGGCACGGGTTATTGATTGGGGACGATCAGCCATGATCACAATGAATGGCGGTGCTGGCTCGAAGGGCCGAATGGCCTCCTCCTGCACCTATTTTCTATGTTTCTAATACTCCAGGTGCGGTCTCACCAGGACCCTGTACGACTGCAGTAGGACCTCCTTACTCCGACACTCAAATCCTCTCTCAATGAAAGCCAACATGTAATATGTTCTCTTCACTGTCTGCTGTACCTGCATGCTTACTTTCAGTGACTGATGTACAAGCACACCTAGGTCTCTTTGCACCTCCCCTTTTCCTAATCTGACACTATTCAGATAATAATCTGTCTTCTTGTTCTTGCCACCAAAGTTGATAACCTCACATTTATCCACATTATCCTGCATCTGCCAAGCATCTGCCCACTCACCCAATCTATCCAATTCACCCTGCAGCCTCATAGCATCCTCCTTACAGCTCACACTACCACCCAGCTTTGTGTCATCCGCAAAATTGGAGATGTCACGTTTAATTCCCTCATCTAAATCGTTAATATATATTTTAAATAATTGGGGTCGCAGCACTGAGCCTTGCGGCACCCCACTAGACACTGCCTGCCATTCTGAAAAGGACCCGTTAATTCCTACTCTTTGCTTCCTGTCTGTCAACCAATTGTCTATACATGTCACAAAGATAAATCTTTATTGCCTTCTATCACAGTGCGCTGTGGTGGATGTTTATGTTAATTTTCATGTAGTTGTGTGTCTCATTGCTTTATTGGTACGACTGTCGGGATATGGTAAATCAAATTCCTTTTATGTTCTTGCATACTTGGCTAATAAATTATTTGTATCTAGTATCTTATAATACCCTACTCCCAATACTATGTGCACTAGTTTAGTACACTCATCTCTTATGTGGGACCTTGTCAAAGACTTTTTGAGACTTTTTGAGACACCACATCCACTGGCTCTCCCTTATCCATTCTACTTGTTACATCCTCAAAACATTCCGGAAGATCAGTCAAGCATGATTTCCCCTTCATAAATCCATGCTGACTTTGACTGATCCTGTCACTGCTTTCCAAATGTGCTGCTATGCACATCTTTAATAATCAACTCAAGCAACTTCCCCACTACCGATGTAAGGCTAACTGGTGTGTAATTCCACGTTTTCTCTCTCCCTCCTTTCCTAAAAAGCAGGGTTACATTAGCTACCCTCCAGTCCACAGGAACTGATCCAGAGTCTATAGAACATTGGAAAATGATCTCCAATGAATCCACAATTTCTAGGGTCACCTCCTTTACTCTGGGATGCAGACCATCAGGCCCTGGGGAGTTATCTGCTTTCAATCCCGACAGTTTACCTAACACCATTTCCTGACTAATGTGGATTCCCTTCAGTTCCTCCCTCCCACTTGATCCTCGGTCCCCTGGTATTTCTGGGAGATTGTTTGTGTCTTCCTTAGTGAAGATAGAACCAAAGTACTCGTTTAACCGGTCTGCCGTTTCCTTGTATCCCATTGTAAATTCATATGTTTCTGAGTGTAAGGGACCAACATTTATCTTCACTAATCTTTTCCTCTTCACATATCTAAAGAAGCTTTTACAGTCAGTTTTTTAAAATATTCCCTGCAAGCTTTCTTTCATGCTCTATTTCCCCCTCTTAATTAACCCCTTTGTCCTCCTCTGTTGCATTCTAAATTTCTCCCAGTCCTCCGGTTTGCTGCTTCCTCTGGCCAATTTATATCAAAGATCCTATATGCCTCTTCCATGGATTTAGCACCTAGTTATTGGCATTGAGCTAATCAGGGACTGGGGAGAATTGATTGTTGCAGACAGCTTTCCCTGTAGGTTTCATGATCAAGTCTCACCATACGGTTCTTTGACTGTCCACACCCAGGCCTCTCATGATCTCATATTACCATAGCAGCAGCTTAATCTCTAAGCGCTGTTGAGGCCTTGGATGTGAAGCGAGATGTTTCAGAGTGGACCCATTGTTTCCCATCTCATTGTAACCAGATGGCTGCTGCCTTGTTGTTTTCAACTTATGAAGCCTCTGAGACCCTGAGACTCAATAGCTTAGTTTAGAGATACAGCATGGAAACAGGCCCTTTGGGCCATCGCGTCCACGGCGACCAATGATCACCCGTACACTAGTTCTACAGTACATTAACCCAGTTTCGCATCATACACACTCGGGCTATTTACAGAAACCATGGACAGACCTGCACATCTTTTCATAGCAAAAGGATTTGAGTATAGGAGCAGGGAGGTTCTACTGCAGTTGTACATGGTCTTGGTGAGACCACACCTGGAGTATTGCGTACAGTTTTGGTCTCCTAATCTGAGGAAAGACATTCTTGCCATAGAGGGAGTACAGAGAAGGTTCACCAGACTGATTCCTGGGATGTCAGGACTTTCATATGAAGAAAGACTGGATAGACTCGGTTTGTACTCGCTAGAATTTAGAAGATTGAGGGGGGATCTTATAGAAACATACAAAATTCTTAAGGGGTTGGACAGGCTAGATGCAGGAAGATTGTTCCCGATGTTGGGGAAGTCCAGAACAAGAGGTCACAGTTTAAGGATAAAGGGGAAATCTTTTAGGACCGAGATGAGGAAAACTTTTTTCACACAGAGTGGTGAATCTGTGGAATTCTCTCCCGCAGAAGGTAGTTGAGGCCAGTTCATTGGCTATATTTAAGAGGGAGTTAGATGTGGCCCTTGTGGCTAAAGGGATCAGGGGGTATGGAGAGAAGGCAGGTACGGGATACTGAGTTGGATGATCAGCCATGATCATATTGAATGGCGGTGCTGGCTCGAAGGGCCGAATGGCCTACTCCTGCACCTATTTTCTATGTTTCTATGTTTGGGATGTGGGAGGAATCTGGCGCACCCGGAGAAAGCCCACGTCATCACAGGGAGAACGTAGAAACTCCGTACAGACAGCAGCCATAGTCAGGATCGAACCCAGGTCTCTGGCGCTATAAGGCAGTAACAATGCCATGGCGCCACTGTGCTGCCCTTACAATGTTTTTAACTGCGGTGACTGTGATGTTGCATTGCGGCCCAGTTCAACTTGAGGAACAACACTTCATCTTTTGTCTCGTCATGCTCCAGCTGCCAAAACTTAATTTTGAACGCATCAACTTGAGGGAGTTTGCTTTGTCTGTCTGGATGAGAACCAGTCAGTTCCCTTGGAGCTCCATCAAAGTTTGTGTTCATAGGTCATCGGAGCAGAATTAGGCCATATAGCCCATCAAGCCTACTCCACCATTCTGTCACGGCTGATCCATCTTTCCCTCTCAACCCCATTCTACTGCCACTCTATAACCTTTGACACCTTGAAGGGGCTGTCCAACTTGGGCGACCTAATCCACGAGTTCTGGCGAGTTTGCCCTCGACTCATACTCACAGCATGGTCGACATGAGGTCGTAGGAGGTCTTCGTAACTCTCCTTCATGCTCGAAAGTAGTCCCGTGTACTTGAGGCCTCAGCTAGGTCGCGGCGTATTTTTCAAAATGCTGAAAAATGCCAGCGAGTAAAAAAAGGTCGCCATGGAAAATATTGATACTTTTTTTACTCGTAGGTTTAGTCGTAGTAGGTCGTAGTAGGTTGGCATATTAGTCGAAGGTAATCGAGGGTAGTCGAAGGTAGTCATAGATAGTCTTCATCATAGTCGAAGGGAGGTCGATGGAGATCGTCTTCACTCTCTACTATTCAGTGTCCAATTTTCCCGAAGTTAGTTGTAGCTAGTTGTAGCTAGTCGAAGCTAGTCTTCAACATAGTCAAAGGAGGTTGAAGGAGGTCTTCTACAGTTGAAGGAGGTCTTCAAAATGCCATTTTTTCCAAAAGGTGCTGTTCCACTTGTGCAACCTAATTGGCGAGTTTAGAAGAGTTTAGGAGAGTTTGAAAAAATGTCATGTATCAATGTTTCAACCTATATTGAAATATTTCCCTTTTGGCTGATCAACCTCCCATGAAAGTAAAACACTTTCCTTTTAGATCAGTTTAGTTTAGTCGATATATAGGCATAACCATGTAACTTATACAAGTATTACACTGCCAGGTAGTTAACACTGGGGTGCCATGCGATTATTTTCTTTATATGCTCTGGCATACTTGTTAATTAGCGGCCTTTTTAAATGGCGGCACAGTCGCGTAACGGTAGAGTTGCAGCCTTACAGTGCCAGAGACCCGGGTTCGATCCTAACCTCAGGTACTGACTGTACGGAGTTTGTACATTCTCCCTGTGACCATGTGGGTTTTCTCTGGGTGTTTTGGTTTCTTCCCACACTCCAAAGACATACAATTTTGTAGGTTAATTGGCTTCAGTAAAATTGTAAATTGTTCTAGGGTGTAGGATCGTGCCAGTGTACGGGATGATCGCTGGTCGGCGCGGACGTCGTTGGTGGGCCGAAGGGCCTGTTTCTATGCTGTATATCTTCTAAAGTCTCTAAAATATTTCGAGATTAGCCTATTGCAAACCTCTGGATAACTTCAAATAGACACAGAAAATGGAATTGTTCTTTACTGCAGAAAACCATTCAAAGCCAAAGAATTTAAATATAGGTGGACATGGTCAGGAACTTCCTAAGAGATTCCCAGCCAAGACAGATGGAGCATAAAGTGGGGATGTGTGAGGTTACCCATTTTGACAAGGAGAATATAAGCATGACATAAATTTTAAATGATGTGAAACTATTAACTGCTGGTTCACAGATAAATCCGGGCATCCTTGCATGAGCAGCACAGAATATTAGTGTCCACATGGTTTAAGCAATTAGGAAGGTAAATGGCACATTGGTCTTTATTACAAGAGGCAAGAAGTGCATACACAGGGAAACCATGCTTCAACGGGGCTTTGATGAAACACCAACTGTGCACTGAATTCTCTTTAGTCTCCTGAATTAAGGAAATATAGAATTGCCTTGGAAGTTCATTTCTCGGTTAAGTTTACTTCAGTTTATTATTGTCACATGTACTGAGGTAGAAACACAGAAACATAGAAAAATAGGTGCAGGAGTAGGCCATTCGGTCAATAGACAATAGATAATAGATAATAGGTGCAGGAGTAGGCCATTTGGCCCTTCGAGCCAACATCGCCATTCAATGTGATCATGGCTGATCATCCACAATCAGTACCCCCTACCTGCCTTCTCCCCATATCCCCTGACTCCGCTATCTTTAAGAGGTCTATCTAACTCTCTCTTGAAAGCATCAAGAGAACCGGCCTCCACCGCCCTCTGAAGCAGAGAATTCCACAGACTCACAACACTGAAAAAGTGTTTCCTCATCTGTTCTAAATGGCCTTCCCCTTATTCTTAAACTGTGGCCCCTGATTCTGGGCGCCCCCAACATCGGGAACATGTTTCCTGCCTCTAGCGTGTCCAAACCCTTAATAATCTTATATGTTTCAATCTAAATTCCTTCAAAATTCCAGAGTATACAAGCCCAGACACTCCATTCTATCAACATATGACAGTCCCGCCATCCTGGGAATTAACCTTGTGAACCTATGCAGCACTCCCTCAATAGCAAGAATGTCCTTCCTCAAATTTGGAGACCAAAACTACACACAATACTCCAGGTGTGGTCTCACTAGGGCCCTGTACAACTGCAGAAGGACCTCTTTGCTCCTATACTTAACTCCTCTTGAAATGAAGGCCAACATGCCATTCGCTTTCTTCACTGCCTGTTGTACCTGCATGCTTACTTTCAGTGACTGATGAACAAGGACCCCCATATCCCGTTTTACTTCCCCTTGTCCCAACTTGACACCATTTAGATAATAATTAGCCTTCCTGTTTTTGCCATCAAAGTGGATAACCTCACATTCATCAACATTAAACTGCATCTGCCATGCATCTGCCCACTCACCCAATCTGTCCAAGTCATCCTGCGTCCTCATAGCATCCTCCTCACAGTTCACACTGCCACCCAGCTTTGTGTCATCTGTAAATTTGCTAATGTTACTTTTAATCCCTTCATCTAAATCATTAATATATATTGTAAATAGCTGCCGTCCCAGCACCGAGCCTTGCAGTACCCCACTAGTCACTGCCGGCCATTCTGAAAAGGACCCGTTAATCTTTGTTTCCTGTCTGCCAACCAATTTTCTATCTATGTCAGCACCCTACCCCCAATACCATGTCCTTCGAGCCAACACCGCCATTAAATATGATCATGGATGATCATCCAAAATCAGGGCCCTGTCCCTGCTTTTTTTCCAAATCCCTTGATTCCGTTAGTCCCCCTAAGAGCTAAATCTAACTCTCTCTTGAAAACATCAAATGAATTGGCCTCCAGCCATTTGTGGCAGAGAAATCTACAGTTTTACAACTTTCTGGGTGAAAAGCTTTTTTGTTGTGTGCTAAAAGACTATACATGAATTACAATCAAGCCACCCACAGTGTATAGATACAGGATAAAAGATATAATGTTTAGTTGAAGATAAAGTCCAGTGAAGTCCGATTAAAGATAACTCAAAGGTCTCTAATGAGGTAGATCATAAGGTCATAAGGGATAGGGACAGAATTAGGCCATTTGGCCCATCAAGTCTACTCTGCCATTCAATCACGGCTGATCTATTTCTCCCTCCAGGTAGTTAATATTAGTGTGCAATGCGATTATTTTCTTCATATGCTCTGGCATACTTGGCCTCCGCAGCCTTCTGTGGCAAAGAATTCCACAGATTCACCACCCTTTGACAAAATAAATTCCTTCTCATCGCCAACCTAAAGGAATATCCTTTCATTCTGAGGTTACAACCTCTAATCCTGGACTCTCTCACTAATGGAAACATCCTCCCCACATCCACTCTATCCAAGCCTTTCACTATTCGGTACATTTCAATGAGGTCCCTCCTCATTCTTCTAAACTCCAGCAAGTACAGGCCCGGTGCCGTCAAACGCTCAGGATGGGTCAGGATTGCATTCTGGCTGGTGAGACACATCTTAATTGGGAGAAATTGAAATGATAAAATTACGATCTCTGGAATTTGGAAGATGATATGTATTCTAATTCATAAATAGAAGATTCTGAGGGGCCAGACAAGGAGAAGCTCAGGGGGTGTTTCCTCAGGTGAAGACACCTACACGATATGGACAAGTTGGGCCGAAGAGCCTGTTTCCACACTGTATGTATGACTATATTTAAGAGGCAACATTTCAGAATGAGAGGTTGTCCATTCAAGGTTGAGATAGAGATGAATTTCTCGTCCTTGCGGCTTGTGAACAGAGGATCTTCGTCCATAGCTTCCTGAAAGTAGCAACACAGGTAGAGTGGTAAAGAGGGCATGGGGTATGGCATTAGGTATTAAAGTTTAGAAGTCATGTTGCTGCTTTATAAAACTTAATGGTCACGTTACATTTGGAGAATTGTGTGCATTTCTGGTCATCCCAATACAGTTAGGATGTGGAGGCTTGGAAGAGAGCACAGAAGACTTTTACCGGAATGCTGTCTGAATGAGAGTGTATTGGCTTAAAGAAAAATTTGGACAACATTTTGACATCAAACAATGCAACACAAGAACAGCTCCTTCTGCCCATGATGCCTGTGGCAAGTATGTTGCCAAATTAATCTAATCCCCTCTGCCTGCCTATGATCCATATCCATCCATACTCTGCATATCCAAAAGCCTCTTCAATGCCGCTATCGTATCTGCCTTCAGAACTATCTTACACTCCTTGTCAAGGATACATTCAACCCCCCGCGGTGCTCAGCGGTCCCAGAAAATCCCCCGGGGCACCCGTGCACAGCGGGTAGTCCCTCTCTAACGCCACCCGGGCACGGACGTAACCCCGGAAATGGAGCAGACAGCTCCTCTTAGACAATAGACAATAGACCACAGACAATAGGTGCAAGAGTAGGTCATTCGCCCCTTTGAGCCAGCACCATCATTCACTGTGATCATGGCTGATCATCCACAATCAGTACCGCGTTCCTGCCTTCTCCCCATATCCCCTGACTCCGCTATCTTTAAGAGCTCTATCTAACTCTCTCTTGAAAGCATCCAGATAATTGGCCTCCACTGCCTTCTGAGGCAGAGCATTCCACAGATTCACAACTCTGGGTGAAAAAGTTTTTCCTCATCTCCATTCTGAATAACCTACCCAATTATTCTTAAGCTGTGGCCCCTGGTTCTGAACTCCCCCAACATCAGGAACATGTTTCCTGCTTCTAGCGTGTCCAATCCCTTAATAATCTTATATGTTTCAATAAAATCTCCTCTCTTCCTTCTAAATTCCAGTGTATACAAGCCCAGTCACTCCATTCTTTCAACATATGACAGTCCCGCCATCCGGGGAATTAACCTTGTGAACCTACGCAGCACTCCCTCAACAGCGAGAATGTCGTTCCTCAAATTTGGAAACCAAAACTGCACACAATACTTCAGGTGTGGTCTCACCTCTTAAAGCAGGTGGGAACCTCAGACCTCAGCAGTGAGAGATTGAAAATGTCTGCAAAGTCCCCAGCCAGTTAATCTGCACAGGTTTTGCGAACTCGACCGTATATACCATCAGGTCCAGGCGCTTTCCGAGGGTTCACCCCCTGAAGGATCTTCTGACATCAGCCTCTGGGACTGTCATACCATCAGGGCGCATGAGGGCTTGGGAAGGCACATCAGTGTTCTCCCTATCAAAGTGTGCTTAGAACACATTGAGCTCGTCAGGGAGTGATGTTTCGCTGTCGCTTGAGCTACCTCCTGATTTCGCCTTGTAGGAGGTGATGGCATTCAAGCCCTGCCACAGCTGCCGAACATCCACCCCATCCTCCAGCTTTGAGCGGAAGTCCCTTTTGGCCTTTTTGATGGCCTTGTCAAGGTCGTATCTGGACATTTTATAGACCTCTGCGTCACCAGACCTGAATGCCCAGGATCTGGTCCTCAGAAGAGTGTGGATCTCCTGGTTCATCCAAGGCTTCTGGTAAGGAAACACTCAGAAGGTTTTTGAAGGAGCACAGTCCTCTACACATTTCCTTATGAAGTCTGTAACGACTGTGGCAAATATATTCATGTCCATTGCCGAGTCCTTGAACATTACCCAGTCTACTGACTCCAAGCAGTCCTGTAGTTGTTCCTCTGACTCCCCAGACATTTGATATTTCCATCCTGGGAAAAAGGTTCTGTCTAACCGATCTATGCCTCTCGAAATTTGATATATGTCTGTCATGTCTCCTCTGATGCTCCAGAGAAAACAATCCAAGTTTGTTCAACCTCTGTCAAAAATAAATTGCAAAGCTTCAAGAAGACAGCAAGGGATGGAGACAGGTAGAGTGCCCAGAAATGTTTAAAGTTCCCTTCATGTGTTATAATAATTCTGTGCTTTAAGGAAGATTGAAACTGAGCATATGTAACTGGCACTGCAGTCTGAAGAAGGGTCCACCTATTCTTTCGTTCCATAGATGCTGCCTCACTCGCCGAGTTTCTCCAGCACTTTTGTCTACCTTTGATTTTTCCAACATCTTCAGTTCTTTCTGAAACACTGCGATCTATAGTCAAATTCTGTTTAGGAAACATAGAAACGTAGAAAATAGTTGCAGGAGGAGGCCATTTGGCCCTTCAAGCCTGCACCGCCATTCATTGTGATCATGGCTCATCATCCACAATCAGCAACCCATGCCTGCCTTCTCCCCATATCCCTTAATTCCGCTATCCCCAGAACTGTCTTTTAAGTTCATCCAGTGAATTGGCCTCCACTGTCTTCTGTGGCAGGGAATTCCACAAATTCACAACTCTCTGGTTCTCTGTTATCAACGGATAAATGACAATCGCAAAACAATAAAATAAGGTCATAAGGGTAACAAGACAGTTGCTTATACCTAACGGGGTGGAATTGGGCTGCGTGTTTCATGGGTGCATGATTTACAATTGATTAAAAGACCATTTGAAAGATGGAAAAGTGCTAAAGTGCCGGCTGCAGTAAACACAGGAAAATTCTGTGCATAAGGAATAGATGAATCTTTGTTCGTTGAGCAATCTCCCAGATTGCTCGCAGTGATCACTGTGTGCGGCGCTCTTAAATAAACTCTTGATTGTCTTGCCCGAACTTTGTGTTGTGTTTTAATGTTTTCTTTAACACCTCTCCTTCTATAATGTGTAGGAAGGAACTGCAGATGCTGGTTTAAACCAAAGATAGACACAAAAAGTTGGAGTACCTCAGCAGGACAGGCAGTGTCTATCTCTGGAGAGAAGGAATGGGTGATGTTTTGGGTCGAGTCCCTTCTTTAGACGTATAATAATATCCTCTCATCCAGGCAGCATCCTGGTTAACTTCCTCTGCACCCTCTCTAAAGCCTCCACATCCTTCCTGTAATGAGGCAACCAGAACTGCACAAACGACTAGATTTCAATAACATTTCATTAGCTTCAAAGCTTTCGAGGATATCCTCGGGATACAAGGAGCTGCGTAGATGCAGGTCCTTAAATCCAAAAGAATGGTTCTCATCAGATTAATTTCAGCAACATGTTTGATTGTTACTGTGTGAAATTAACGTGGCAAAGTTCAATGCCACAAATACATACACTTCTGCTTTGACCACTTTTCACAAAGACTCAGCAGACAACATTTAGCTTCCAGGTCCAAGGGATTTGTCAATGCAGCTGCCAGAAATTACTCATGACTCTGTGAATCCAGTGGGTCTGTTTGCTAATTCTGTGCAGGGATGCTATTTTAAGAAGAATCAGCCCCCAGGTAACACGTGTGGCACAAACAGTAATGTCGGTTTATGTTCATCTGTCGCAGCTGCATTGTGGACCCATCGCGTATCCATTTCCTACCATTGAAGTTAATTGGAAATCCAAATCGGCTTCGAGGGATGACCCCGCTCAGCAAGTGAAACCCCCCCTGCAATGAATCAAACACCACCCTACAGTATTCTAATTAACAACTGAGGAGGCGGCTGTCTTTGAGCATGTAAGGCTCTTCTTAAAATGTGAGGCAAAGAACCGTAGATGTTGGTTTAAATGGAAGATAGAATCGAAGATAGACACAAAATGCTGGAGTAACTCAGCGGGACAGGCAACATCTCTGGAGAGAAGGAATGTGTGATGTTTCGGGTCGAGACCCTTCTTCAGACTGAAGGAGTGTATCGACCCAAAACGTCATCCATTCCTTCCCTCCAGAGATGCTGCCTGTCACTCTGAGTTACTCCAGCATTTTGTGTCTAGGCTCTTCTTAAACACAGGAAAGACATAAGTTATGCCATTGCTGCCTGACCCTGAGGTGGTTAACGTGGTCACAACAGAGCCCAGTTATAAGACAAACTGGAGAACGACTGCTTCAGCTGGAGCTGTCTGCTGTGGCATAGTCGGTAACACGTTCGCTTCTGGATCTGGAAACAGTGTGTTCGAGCCCTGCTCTGTGACTTGAGCCCAACTCTGGATTCCATACCAATGCCAAGGGAGTGTTGTACTTTTGAAGGTGCCGTCCCTTTAATTGAGAAATTATTTACTGGAATTTAGAAGTGTGGGAGGGGATCTTTTAGAAACATAAAATTATAAAAGGACTGGACAAGCTAGATGCAGGAAAAATATTCCCCATGTTGGGGGAGTCCAGAACCAGGGGCCACAGTCTAAGAATAAAGGGGAGGCCATTTAAAACTGAGATGAGATTCACTATTCACACAATATCTCACTGTATGATTTCTGACCACTTCAAAGTAGCATCACTTTCATAGAAACATAGAAAATAGGTGCAGGAGTAGGCCATTCGGCCCTTCGAGCCTGCACCGCTATTCAATATGATCATGGCTGATCATCCAACTCAGTATCCTGTACCTGCCTTCTCTCCATACCACCTGATCCCTTTAGCCACAAGGGCCACATCTAACTCCCTCTTAAATATAGCCAATGAACTGGCCTCAACTACCTTCTGTGGCAGAGAATTCCACAGATTCACCACTCTCTGTGTAAAAAATGATTTTCTCATCTCGGTCCTAAAAGACTTCCCTCTTATCCTTAAACTGTGACCCCTAGTTCTGGACTTCCCCAACATCGGGAATAATCTTCCTGCATCTAGCCTGTCCAACCCCTTAAGAATTTTGTAAGTTTCTATAAGATTCCCCCTCAATCTTCTAAATTCTAGCGAGTACAAGCCGAGTCTATCCAGTCTTTCTTCATATGAAAGTCCTGCCATCCCAGGAATCAGTCTGGTGAACCTTCTCTGTACTCCCTCTGGCAAGAATGTCTTTCCTCAGATTAGGAGACCAAAACTGAATGCAATACTCCAGGTGTGGTCTCTCCAAGACCCTGTACAACTGCAGTAGAACCACCCTGCTCTTATACTCAAATCCTTTTGCTATGAATGCTAACATACCATTCGCTTTCTTCGCTGCCTGCTGCACCTGGATGCTTACTTTCAATGACTGGTGTACCATGACACCCAGGTCTCGTTGCATCTTCCCTTTTCCTAATCGGCCACCATTTCCTGACATATGCACAAAGTACCTCTATACATACATATACAGTGCATTCAGAAAGTATTCAAACTTCAGTTTTTCCACATTTTGTTACGTTACAGCCTTATTCTAAACTGGATTAAATTCATTTTTTTAATCATCTACACACAATACCCCATAATAAAAAAGTGAAAACAAGTGTTTAGAAATGTTTGCAAAGTAATTATAAAGAAATAATTGATATCACATTTACATACGTATTCAGACCTTTTACTCAGTACTTTGTTGAGGCACCTTTGACAGCGATTACAGCCTCGTCTTCTTGGGTATGATGCTACAAGCTTGGCACACATGTATTTGGGTAATTTCTCCCTTTCTTCTCTGCACATCCTCTCAAGCTCTGTCAGGTTGGATGGGGAGCGTCGATGCACAGCTATTTTCCGGTTCCTTCAGAGAAGTTCGATCGGGTTCAAGTCCGGGCTCTGGCTGCGCCACTCAAGGACATTCACAGACATGTCACGAAGCCACTCCTGCGTTGTCTTGGCTGTGTGCTTAGGGTTGTTGCCCTGTTGGAAGGTGAACCTCCGCCCCAGTCTGAGGTCCAGAACACCCTGGTTTCCTCCAGACGCTTGGCATTCAGGTCAAAGAGTTCAATCTTGGCTTTATCAGCCCAGAGAATCTTGTTTAGGTGCCTTTTGGCAAACTCCAAGCGTGCTGTCATGTGCCTTTTACTGAGGAGTGGCTTCCGTATGGCCACTCTACTATAAAAGCCAGATTGGTGGAGTGCTGCAGATATAGTTGTCCTTCTGGAATGTTCTCCCATCTCCACAGAGGAACTCTGGAGCTCTGTCAGAGTGACCATTGGGTTCTTGGTCACCTCCCTGACCAAGGCCCTTCTCCCCAGATTGCTCAGTTTGGCCGGGCAGCCAGCTCTGTGAAGAGTCCTGGTGGTTCCAAAGTTCTTCCATTTAAGAATGACGGAGGTCACTGTGCTCTTCGGGACCTGCAATGCTGCAGAAATTGTTTTATACTCTTCCCCAGATCTGTGTCTCGACTCAATCCTGTCTCGGATGTCTACGGACAATTCCTTTGTCTTCATGGCTTGGTTTTTGCCCTGACATGCACTGTCAACTGTGGGACCTTGTATAGACAGATGTGTGCCTTTCCAACTCATGTACAATCAATTTAATTTACTACTGGTGGACTCCAATCAAGTTGTAGAAACATCTCAAGGATAATCAATGGAAACAGGATGCACCAAAACTCAATTTGTCATAGCAAAGAGTCTGAATACTTATGTAAATGTGATATTTTAATTATTTATTTTTAATTACTTTGCAAAAATTTCTAAACACCTGCCTTCGTTTTTTTTATTATAGGGTATTGCGAGTAGATTGATAATTAAAAAAATAATAATTTAATCAATTTTAGAATAAGGCTTTAACATTACAAAGTTTGAAATTGAATGGGTCTGAATACTTCCCGAATGCACTGTATCTACAGACTGGTTATTATATATATATGTTACATTATAGATTTATAATACATAAATACACAGATACATATATATACATTATATATTCATAATATATAAATACACACATATTATTTATTTATTTATATATTATAAATATATAACGTATATATAAAATATATATAAATACCAGTTTGAGTCTGAAGAAGGTTTCTAACCTGAATCGTCACCTATTCCTTTTCTCCAGTGATGCAGCCTGACCCGCTGAGTTATTCCAGTACTTTGTGTCTACCTTCTATATAAATACCAGACACAATCTCACTACACAGTCTCACTACACATTACAGCAATATTAAACATACAGATTATTAACATCTGCAGCCATCAGCACATGCTGCCCTTAATGTGTTTAATAATATACAAGGCCTGGTGCATCTGGTCCCTCCATCTTGAAATGTTGCTACCGCTACACACAAGGCAAACATTCACAATACTATTTATGTTCACCACTTGTAGCATACCTCACATGCACCAGCATGCACAGACACACACACACGCAGACACATGCACACACACATGCACACACACATGCACACACACACATTCACAGACACACACACACATGCACACACACACACACACATGCACACACACATGCACACACACATGCACACACACACATGCACACACACATACACACACATGCACAGACACACACACAGACACAGACCAACACACACACACATCCACAGACACACACACACACATACACAGACCCACTCATGCACACACACACGCACAGACACGCACAGACACATGCACTCACACAGACACACGCGCACACAAATGCACAGACACATGCACAGACACACACACACAGACACGCACAAGTACAGACACATGCACAGACACATGCACTCGCAACACAGACACACGCGCACACAAATGCACAGGCACATGCACAGACACACACACACAGACACGTACAGACACATGCACAGACACACAAACAGACACATACACTCGTACACAGACACACGTACAGACACACGCACACGCACACACACAGACATACACAAGCACACGCACACACAACCACACACATGAACAGACACACGCACAGACACACACACAGACACACGCATAGACACGCACACAGACAGAAAGACAGACACACACAGACACATGCACAGGCACATGCCCAGCCACATGCCCAGCCACATGCAGACACACGAGCGTGCATATGTGCGCACAGATACACGCATATACACATGCACACAGACAGGCACATACACACACACACACATGCATGCACAGACACACGCACAGACACACATGTACACACCATTATAATACACATTATGGATCACTCAAGAAACTCTCACCACATTCACACAGCACATTTGTTACACAGACATGCTGCATACCTGCAAGTGCACATATGCAACCTCATACACACAGAGATTAAACTCATAATAATAATAATAATATATTTTATTGTCATTGCACGTCAGTGCAACGAGATTTAGTATGCAGCTCCAACCGATGAAAAAGAAAAGTTAAATAAAGAAATAAGCTGTGTGTCGTGACCATCCGAGGGAGACAGTCCAGGGGGGGTGGGGGGCACTCAGCAGGGCCGGTTCAGGGCTATAGCTCTTGGAATAAAGCTGTTTCTGTGTCTGGAGGTTCGGGCGTAGAAGGCCTTGTAATGTCTGCCGGAGGGAAGTAGTTCAAACAGACCGTTACAGGGGTGTGATGAGTCTTTATGGATGCTGACGGCCTTCCTGAGGCACCGTGTGTGGTAGATGCCCTCTAAGGCTGGTAGCTCTGTCCCAATGATCCTCTGCGCTCTGTGGACGACGCGCTGAAGAGCTCTCCTCTCCCCCTCCGTGCAGCTGAGATACCACACAGAGATGCCATACGTTAATATACTCTGTGTGGTACAGCGGTAGAACGTTGTCAGCAGCTGTTGGGGGCAGACCAGTCTTTTTTAATGTCCTCAGGAAGAACAGTCGTTGCTGTGCCTTCTTGACCAGCGCAGCGGTGTTGGTGGACCATGTGAGGTCCTCTGAAATGTGAGTGTCCAGAAACTTAAAGCTGGACACTCTCTCCACACTTTCCGCGTAAATGGAGATTGGGGCGTATTCTCCATTATGGGACCTCCTGAAGTCAATAATCAGCTCCTTGGTCTTGGAGGTGTTTAGTGACAAGTTGTTACGTGTGCACCAGTCCGCCAGGTTCTGCACCTCCGCCCTGTATTTTGTTTCATCACCGTTGGTGATCAGCCCAATCACTGTTGTGTCGTCTGCAAACTTCACGATGGTGTTGGTGTCGAATGCATTCACACACAACATACCAACATATACAAGCACATGCACACAGCTCCTCACACTCAATCCTACTCCCACAATGGCAGTCCTGTGGAGCCATGCTTATTTCTAGTCTGGTTTAAAGGCCTCTGTGAAATTGTGCCTAGTGGGTAGGGAGTGGATGCAAAAGTGGGATAACATAGAACTAGTGTGAAGGGGTTTTCAATGGTCGGCATGGAATCTGTGCGCTGAAGGGCCTGTTTCCATGTTATAATCAATTCAAAAAAAGCTAGGGCAGGACTTCAAAGTGATATCTACAGTCTCTACCAGCTAACCACTTGTTGGTGCCTCCGGTTTGAATCCAGCACCACACACCCCTCCTCATTAATCAGTTCAGCCTAAGTATGGACTACGCAGTTAATGAGGCAACCTTAAGCTATCCAACGCGTTTGAGGGACATCAGCTAAAGATTGAACCAAATATATATAATTGTAGCAGGAATTTCCTTGCAGCCCTTCCTGCTCCATTGCCATCCCATCAGTGAATTGCAGTGGAAATGGTTAATTCCATTTATAAATAAAGACTTCAATTTAGTTAGGGTGTTTAGGGAATTCCCAATACAGTGTGTGGGGGAGAGGGGGAGAGAGAATAGATGATAGGTGCAGGAGTAGGCCATTCGCCCTTCGAGCCAGCACCGCCATTCAATGTGTTCATGGCTAATCATCCACAATCAGTACCCCGTACCTGCCTTCTCCCTATATCCCTTGATTCCTTTATCTTTAAGATCTAACACATCACCAATCCATTCCCTCCACTGCCTGACTTGCTGAGTTACTCCAGCACAGACTTCCTATCCAGTGGCTGCTTTGATGGTTAAACAACCTATGGCAGGTATCCGAGGGAGAGGGGGAGAGGGGGAGAGAGGGAGAGAGGGAGAGGGAGAGGCAGAGGGAGAGGCAGAGGCAGAGGCAGAGGGAGAGGCAGAGGGAGAGGCAGAGGGAGAGGCAGAGGGAGAGGCAGAGGGAGAGGCAGAGGGAGAGGCAGAGGGAGAGGCAGAGGGAGAGGCAGAGGGAGAGGCAGAGGGAGAGGCAGAGGGAGAGGCAGAGGGAGAGGCAGGAGTGAGAGAGAGAGGGGAGAGATGGCATCTTAGATCAGGACTGAGCCTGGATTTCTTGTGCTGCAAGGCAGCATCTCTACCAGCTGCGCCACTGTGCCACGCCTAATAGTGATCAGTAATGTCTGCCACAGCCCTTATACTATCTACCTTTAGCTGCAGGCTATTGCCTGAATGGACATTAATCTTCAGCATATCTGCTTCTCATTGCCCAGAAACTGGTACGCAGCATGGCATGGCTGGCATCGATAGCACAATGGAGGTACCTTCAACTGCAGACGTGGCCATCCTGAGCAAAATGCAAAGAGCTGGTGGAACTCGATGGGTGTCAAGGGTTATGGAGAGAAAGCAGGAGAATGGGGTTGAGAGGGAAAGGTAGATCAGCCATGATTGAATGGCGGAGTAGACTTGATGGGTCGAATGACCTAATTCTGCTCCTATCACTTATGACATTATGGATCAGGCAGCATCTGTGGACAGAATGGATAGGTGACAGAAGAAGGGTCCTGGCCCAACACGTCACCAATCCATTCCCTCCACTGCCTGACTTGCTGAGTTACTCCAGCACTTTGTACGTTGACAGCACAGTCTTCCCATCGAAACAACCTGCAACAGGTATCCTAACCCAGCAGCAATGGCAGGCACTTTACAGATTATACCCTGCATTTTTGCAAGTGCATTTCATTAACTTCAGTGAACGATTCCTCACACGGAAACCAACCTTCAATTTCCACGACAATCTTGAGTGATCTCATTATGCCTCAATTTATTTCAAACCACTTCAGCTATGCAGGGAACACAGTTAGTTGTCAAACCAATTCAAGGCTTGAATTTAATTAGTGCGGACAGCACAAGGAAAACAATGAACACCAAGCTACCTCCTGTATATATAGGACAGGATTTAATGCTTGTGGTTGTATTGCATTGGAAATGTTTGCACAAAACATGTCCGATGCATGACTTCTCAATGTTTACAAAGAGAGGAGATGTGCAAAATTTTAGCCTCCTCACTTTAGCACATAAGGCTTTCTTCAATGGTGAGCTGTTTAAGCTATCGGCAGGTCATCGGGCAGAGCAGTAAACAGAATTATACAAAGAGGTTGTACAATGAAACAGGGACTCCATCTTAGAGTCATAGAACCATACAGTGTGGAAACAGGCCCTTCTGGCCAACATGCCCCACCTACACTCGTCCCACCTGCCAGTGCTTGACCAATAACCCTCTAAACCCTCTGTCCAATCCATGTAGATAGACACAAAATGCTGGAGTAACTCAGCAGGACAGGCAGCATCTCTGGAGAGAAGGTGATGTTTTAGCTTGAGACCCTTCTTCAGTCTGAAGAAGAATCGCGACCCAAACCATCACCCTTTCCTTCTCTCCAGAGATGCTGCCTGTCCCTCTGAGTTACTCCAGCTTTTTGTGTCTAATAATGTTTAGTGCAGGGTAAAGCCAGCCAGCCAGTTTTAGAGAATAAACTCTTCAGGTCAACAATGAAACAGCTAGAAGGATTTGTTCTAAACCCCATCTGTGGAATTCTCTGCCTCAGAGGTCAGTGGAGGCAGGTTCTCTGGATGCTTTCAAGAGAGGGGGCTCTTAAAGATAGTGGAGTCAAGGGATATGGGGAGAAGGCAGGAACAGGGTACTGATTGGGGATAATCAGCCATGATCACATTGAATGGTGATGCTGGCTTGAAGGGCCGAATGGCCAACTCCTGCACCTATTGTCTATTGTCTATTGTAATGGGTCATCTCCTTGAATCACAATGAATGGCGGTGCTAGCTCAAAGGGCTGAATGGCCTCCTCCTGCACCTATTTTCTATGTTTCTACTGAATCATACCATCTATCCCACATGGCACCACAGCAGTTTAGAGAGATTTAGAGATACAGCGCGGAAACAGGCCCTTCGGCCCACCGGGTCCATGCCGACCAGCTATCCCCGACCAGCTATCCCCGTGGGAGAACTGTTGAGAAGTCTGATATTTAAACATGGCTGTTCCATATGCTTTAAACACACTGGATACAATTCACTGCATCCACCAATAAAGAAAGCAAACGCTCCTCAGAATAGCTGATGTGAGAAATTGAAATTATTCAATTAATTGTCTGTTATTGACGGGCATATTTTATGACATGATTGATGCCCACTAATTTGTCTCCAGATCACAAAAGCCCCGTTAATCATGGCCCATTTTGCAAGATTGGTCCAATGGGGCTGCACAGGTTAAACCGTTCAACAATCACGTATGTGGTGTTGGTAATGAAGATGCCACCACTTCAGTCAACGCATCTCACATCTACCATCAAAGGAATTCAAATAACAGAAGCGATTATATTGGCAGGCTGCAACAACCCTGCTAGTCTCAAATGCATTGCAAATGTATGAAATCATGTTACCTGACACAACACTATATAAATACCCGGACCACATAAACAAGACAGAGGAGCAAAAAACGAGGCAATATTCATAAAACACGGTAAATAATACTTTTGAAGGTCTCTTCTTTCACCTAACCTTTAACCTTTCTTAATGTACTTGGCAAACGGTCCCGCCCCGAAACGCAGCCTGTCCATTTCCCTCCACAGAGAGTAAGTTGGGATCTTTATTTTGAAGGACTCGATATCAGAAAATCTTTACAACTTGCACATTAAAGTACTGCATGTTACGATCATTCTCCCATCATTAAGCACACGCATCGTGGAAGATTTTTGCCCGCAGGTTTCTGATTCACAAAGAACATTAGGGAGGGGACTTCTATGTAGTCTTCTTCTTCTTCTTCCTCTATGTAGTTAGGGAGGGGACGTGGTGTTGGGGCTATTTTAGATTTAAATTCTTCCAGACCGATGGGCCGAAGACTCGGTCAATCGGACAGATGTCAAATGCATTCTAATTGGTCTGCAAGCTTGATGCAACTCTTCGGTTCAAACCCAATATCTGCCCAGCCCTCTAATCCACATGTTGCACTTAAAACTCGACGAGGTGAGTAGCGTTTTTCTGTGACGGTGATACAGAACGTGGAAATCAAGGGCATTTTTAGTGGGTGAAATGGACTCACCGGCCACTAGTTGGTGCGCAGCGAAAGGCAAGTTATTACAGCTGTGTTTAAAAAGAAAAGGGGTGCATCGACAGACACATGAAAACGGCGTTTCCACACTCTACGTGAAAACGAGAGCTTGTTTCGTAGATTACATCGAATTTTTGCTCGTTAATTTATGGAGGGGGGGGGATGGGTGATTTTTTTTTTTTCCAAATCTAACCGCGTTGAACGACCGCGTTGAATCAATACAGAACCCTATTTTTTAGAAAGATGGTTGATGTTGCCTCCTGTTCCACTGCCGAGATGAGCAGTACTCTGACAAAAAGAAAGAAGAAAATGATCCCAGTTCTCCACGCATCGAATGCTGAGCGCTCGTCGCTTGTGAGTGAGCGCCTGTTGCAGGAACCTGTGGCTCCGAACTGACTGTAGATTCCCGAACGAATTACTCACAGGGGGTGCATGTTTGAATTGAGCTTTCTGTCATCCCTGTTCCTAAATCATTTATTTCCCCCAACCCCCCTCCCATACAGCAAATAAGTACAAGAACACATTGCAAAAGCAGATTAAGGGATGACAATAAATAAGTCAGATGAATATGGGGAATTGGCGCTAATTGCTTGAGAAAAATGCCGGAAATGTCACATTGCATCAATCGCTTTTGCTGAGGAAGACAGTGACAGCTTCAAACACATCTCTTAAACACACTGCCTTGAAACGCTGGCATCTTTTTTTCTCGGGCAAGGAGGACGCGGTGCACAGGAGCAAGGCTTCCAACAACAGGCTGCATACCAATAAACATCAGCAATCTCCAGGGGTTCCGGAGCAAGAAACCTTCTCATAGATGGAGTAACCCGCTCTCCAAAGTAACTTGTTCTTACCTGAGGAACACCACTATACCCCAAAGATAAACCCACAAAGCAGCTGCCGAGTGGAATTTGCCTTTGATCATTTCGCCTTTATGATAAGAATTGCACCTCAAATGAGTTCTTCTCACTGGTTTGAATTCAGGACCACGGACAGCGTGCTTTGCTGAATGATGTGGGTATTTTTCCTCTTTTTTTCTCCTCTGCGTGCAAAATTTGTCTTTGCAATGGCTTTTTTAAAACAATCCTTCTGCTGCTATGTAAAGGTCCCGGGGTCGCCTTTTGAAAACCGAGGGCATTGTCGAGATGCAGCGACCTGAACCAGCGGAACCTCCGACCGCTCGCTGCTCAGACAACATGTTCTATTCAGCAAAGGTACGAGCGCAACCAAACCTAACGCCGCCGGGTGGGCGGGGCGCAGGTGGCTTGACAGACGGCGGGTCCGGCCAATCGGCACCCGGGCCTGAGCTGTCGAGGACAAATCAACGGCGGCGTAGGGGAGACAAGGCCCGCCCACTGCCAGCAAGTTTTTGTTTCCTGTGCGTGAAACTCTTCCCCGGAGACTAGTGACAGATGCATCCTTAATAAGAATGGGGACATAGTTATCTCATGGCCAGTATATTTGTTTTACTTGTACTATGGTGGTCAGTTTGTTTGAATCGTTTAGCATTGTAGTAGTATTGGAAATAATTGAGTAAATCGAGTTTTGATTTATTTTTAAAGTGACAGATTGACAATCGGCGCGGATTAATATGAGATTTTAATTTTAAGAGGATATGAACTAAACAAAACTAAAAGGAGACTGTATTGCTATTATTCCCCCCCCCCCCCCCCCCCCCCCCCCCCGTTAAATTTCACGGCAATGGAATGTATCTGCATTTGTGCATTTTTAATATATTTTTTACAAAAGCACCAAAAATGGCTGAGTGAGAGACTGGGACAAATATTGTCTTTCCCCCTAAAAACTGAAATCGTTTTTTTTATTTACTAGTTTTGTTTTGAAGGGTTGATTGCAAGAAGGGTTCGCAGTTCGTGTCATAATATCTGTTGCCTTCCAACCTTTGCCTTCAGTTTTGATGTCCACTTGTGAAAAGTTATCTTCAAAGGTTAATGCCATTTCTTGTGCCCCAAATCAATTTAGTTTTGTTTAGTTTAGTTTAGAGATGCAGCGTGGAAACAAGCCATTCGGCCCACGGAGTCCGCGCTGACCAGTAATCTCTGCACAATAACACTATCCTGCACACACTAGTCACAATTTACAGACGACAGTTAACCTACAAACCCGTACGTCTTTGAAGGAACCCGTAGCACCCGGAGAAAACCCACACAGGTCACACACTCTGTCAGTACACCCATAGTCAGAATTGAACCCGAGTCTCTGCCACTGTAAGGCAGCAACTCTACCACTGCGCCACCGTGCCACCCAAATTAACATCGTGTTTTCCACATAGCACATTTAAAAGTGGTCTTGCCTAATTTACCCCTACTGTCATCCCTACCGTCCAACTCGCAATTGACTTGGAGTATGGAGTGAGTTTTCTTTTTCTCTAATCTTATTTGGAAAATTATTCGAGGCAACCTGTTGTCGGCAAGTGCAGATCGTCATTGCAATGTACGTTCGATCACCTGATTTAAGAGCAAAGCTTCCACTGAAGCGCCCGTATCTTTGTTTTTTGCTATACTGGTTTGGATAAATCATCTTCCATAGAAAGATATTCGTGAACTGAGAAGGAAGCAAATTGTTCGACCCCCCCCCACAAACTCGTGTCCTTGTAATGCTGAAAGTGTCACTGATGGTGACATGATACAAGACTAAATCGCAGCCTGTAGCGCAGGATGAAGTGAAGCCATTTATCAGTGTCAGCTCCCTGTTTAACCTCCAACGTGTGTGCGACTGAGTGCATTGAACTGAGTGCACTCTCACGCTGGGTTCTGTTCTTGCAAGCGTTGAGGTGCATTGGAACCGCGACATTTGTGCGAATAAGATCGACGGTCGGCCTCTGGTAGAACTGTCCGCTCCATCCCCCACCAGATCGCGATGTTCGACCTGTTGCATTTATGTTAAACTGGAAACAAAACGTGGCTACTGTGAGATCAGAAATTAAACTGAATAAAAACGCTCAGAGTTAAACCCGTCTGAATGGAATCCTGGCCGCACCAGGGGTTGAGAGGAAAATATAAATCAGCCATGATTGAATACCGGAATGGACGACGGGCCGAAAGGCCTCATTCTGCTCCTATAATTTATGTTCATGTGATAATAGCAGAATTAGCCATTCGGCCCATCAAGTCTCCTCGCCATTCAATCTCTTCCTCCTAACCCCATTATCCTGCCTCCTAACCCCATAACCCTTGAAACCCTTAACGGATTTATGAATTTATGTACCCACTGTGCTTGGTGTATATTAAATGATCATTGGCTTGAAATGTTAATCTCGTTTTTTTGTTCCCCTTTCTCTGCAAATTCGCTGTGATCTGCCAAGTATTTGAAGCAATAAGTGGCTTCAGGTCTTGAAAATGGGTGCTCACTTATTGTTTTGTGTAAAGTACCCTATCATCCATCCAAAGCAAGGTGCCGGTGATGAGAGTGATCAAAGCAAACTCTAATGACATAAGTTAGGGGAATCAGTACATAATCCACTAGTATTTAAGAAGGAACTGCAGATGCTGGAAAATCGAAGGTACACAAAAATGCTGGAGAAACTCAGCGGGTGCAGCAGCATCTATGGAGCAAAGGAAATAAGCAAAGTTTCAGGCCGAAACCCTTCTTCAGACTCCACTAGTTCATAATCCACTAGTTATTCTTCTTAATGAATCTCAATTGTTCAATGGAGCTTTATTGTCACACGTACCGAGCTACAGTGAAATTCATTTTTGGATGCAGTTCAGTACAAGTTCAGTTATACATAAGCACTTGGATACATCTTAGATAAGCATCTCAGATACAGTACAAGTGTATAGCAGTAGTACCATCAAAACCATCAAAGATCCTTACAAAAGATTCTGAGGTTCAGCTGGGAGGACAAACGCACCAACATCAGCAATTTTGGAGGAAGCCAACATGACCAGCATCTCCACCACAATAATGAAGCACCAACTTCGATGGACTGGCCATGTCATCCGCATGTCCAACACACGTATCCCTAAACAGATCCTGTACTCTCAACTGAAGGAAGGTCGGCGAACCCCGGCGGGCCAAAGAAATGCTTCAAGGAGAACATCAAGAATAGTTTCTCTCTCTTTCCTTAGATGACAAAATAAATTTGCCATATCTCCTGTGACCCTTACAAATGATTTCCACCACAGGAAGAAAACTCTCACTATATACATTATGTGTGGCTCTCTAGTATATACTTCTATCAGGTCCCCACCACTTCCAATGTTCCAGAGAAAATAATTTGTTTCCCTAACTTTATACCAAAAACACTCCATTCCAGGTTACATCCTGGTGAACATGCAACCTGTCCAAAGCTTCCATGACCTTCCTATAGCGTGCCATTGAAGACGCACCATAGAAAGCATATTGTCAGGTTGCATCATACCTTGGTTTAGGAACAGCTCTGCCCAAGACCATGAGAACTTGCAGCGTGTTGCAGATGTAGCCCAGTCCATCAAACAGACCAGACTCCCCACCATTGATTCCAGCTACACCTCACGCTGCCTCGGAAAAGCAGTCAACATATATGATGAAAGTCTTGTCCCACCCTGGTCAATCCTTCTCCCTACTTCTGTTGGGCAGAAGGTACAGAAGCATGAAAGCGAGCACCACCAGGATCAGGAACAATTTCTTCCCCTCTGTTATCAGGCTTCTGAACGGTTCTTCCATAAGCTAGGGTACTGTCCGATTCACCTCTACCCCATTGCGGACATTGGACTTTGTGGAACTGATGCGCTACAATGAACCTTCTCTGCCACAGAAGGTAGTTGAGGCCAGTTCATTGGCTATATTTAAGATGGAGTTAGATGTGGCCCTTGTGGCTAAAGGGATCAGGGGGTATGGAGAGAAGGCAGGTACAGGATACTGAATTGGATGATCAGCCATGATCATATTGAATGGCGATGCAGGCTCAAAGGGCCGAATGGCCTACTCCTGCACCTATTTTCTATGTTTCTATGTTTCTAATGCTGAGAACTATATTCTGCACTCTGTATATTCCCCTTTTCTCTACCTATTGTACTTGAGTTTGACAATTGTATTTATATATAGTTTGATCTGATTGGATAATATGCTGGAGTGTAGAAGAATGAAGGGGAACATCATTGAAATATACAGAATAGTAATAGACTTGGATAGAGTGGATGTGGAGACGATGTTTCCACTAGTCATAGAATCAAGGACTTGACGTCATAGCCTCAGAATTAATGGCAAAGAATCTGTGGAATTCTTTGCCAAAGAAGGCTGTGGAAGCCAAGTGAGTGAATATATTTAAGGCAGAGACTACACTAAGTGGGACCCGTTGGGTCCCATGTTCACATGGGAGGGCTGGTCCCCCAACGCAATATTCCACCTCTCTTACAATTCCAATTTTGGTGGCCAGTGGGGGGGCTTTCTGGAGCTCTAGTATGGGTGTTGTGGGCCGAAGGGACTGGTTTACAGAGGGCTAGTATGGACATATCAGGCCTGGTGGGCTGGCAGCGCAGTCACTCAGGCCTGGTGGGCTGGCAGCTCAGTCACTCAGGCCTGGTGGGCCGGCAGCTCAGTCACTCAGGCCTGGTGAGCTGGCAGCTCAGTTATTCAGGGCTGGTGGGCTGGCTGCTCAGTCACTCAGGGCTGGTCGGCTGGCAGATCAGTCACTCAGGGCTACACAAAATTGCTGGGGAAACGCAGCGGGTGCAGCAGCATCTATGGAGCGAAGGAAATAGGCGACGTTTCGGGCCGAAACCCTTCTTCAGACTGATGGGGGGTGGGGAAAGAAAGAAGGAAAAAGGGGGGGGGAGGAGGAGCCGGAGGGCGGGCGGATGGGAGGGTGGGAGGAGACAGCTAGAGGGTGAAGGAAGGGGAGGAGACAGCACAGGCTAGCCAAATTGGGGGAATTCAATGTTGATGCCATAAGGACGCAAGGACCCCAGACGGAATATGAGGTGCTGTTCCTCCAATTTCCGCTGTTGCTCACTCTGGCAATGGAGGAGACCCAGGACAGAGAGGTCGGATTGGGAATGGGAGGGGGAGTTGAAGTGCTGAGCCACCGGGAGGTCACTCAGGGCTGGTGGGCTGGCAGTTCACTCATGTCTATTCTTTGAAATTCCATTTCAAGCAGAGTGCAGGCCACCACATTCAATTTCATAGCATTTCAAGCAGAGTGCAGGCCACCACATTCAATTTCATAGCATTTCAAGCAGAGTGCAGGCCACCACATTCAAGTTCACAGCATTTCAAGCAGAGTGCAGGCCACCACATTCAAGTTCACAGCATATCAAGCAGAGTGCAGGCCACCACATTCAATTTTACTTTGGAGTCACGTGAGTGACTACGTGAAGAACCCTCCTCGTGCGCATGCGCGTCATATCGCCATTCGCATTGTGAAGCACCGGACTGGCAAGCATGTCGCTGCCTGCCAGCGGTAAGTTTAAACTAAGAAGGTAAGGTTTTCTGTTTCTTACCTGTCTTAGATTCCGTGCAGGAACCTCTTTTACAGAGGTTTCCTGTCGGTACTTCGCGAGGCCGACGAGGGAACCAGCTATGGGCTGTGGGGAGACCCCGGTTCCGACCGCGGAAGCGGGTAGCTGGTAAGTCAGGTTTTGCGATTTTTTAATTAATGATTAAAATGCTGGGAAATATCCCAGTTGGTTTGCACTGCAGCACAGTGGTAAAGTTGCTGACTTGCAGTGCCAGAGACCCGGGTAACTACGGGTACTGAGCCACTCCCGACTCTCCCGACGCCGGGGCAACAGCACCCGGCAAGAACGGCCAGGAACATAGGGCCTCCGTAGAGGCAATAGCGGAGGCCTCAATAGGCCTGTCTTTGGGAGAACTGGGGATGGGGACTGGACATTGTGCCTTCCCCCACAGTGGTATCCATTGTGGGGGGATGATTTTTGTGTGTAAGTGATTATTTTAGTTCGTGTCCAAGATGGCTGTCGGAAGGGAGAGTGTACGCTGGCGCGGTTTAGCTGCCGCTGCTCTCTCTTCACATTGTGTTTTTGATTTTTTTGTCTTTGGATCGATTTCTGTCTTTAATTTGTGTATTGGTGATGTCTTTATTATTTATTTTATTCCGATTATATGTTTTTTACTCTTGTTAAATTCTGTAAGGTGTCCTTGAGACTTTTGAAAGGCGCCCACAAATAAAAAGTATTATTATTATTATTAATTAAAATGTTAAATTCTCAGAGGATAATGTGGGTTCCTCTGGAGGCTCTGTTTAAAGAACGGTTAGCCCTATTGCCGTGAGGGTTCCCCTCCGGTAATAGATATAGATCCGGTAAAATATACAGATGCTGGGATTCCCGGGGTAAGGGAAACCCAGCAGCAATGCGGCTCCCAGACCGCAGTGGTCCCCAGGATAGGGGATCAAATTAACCTCAACGGTCAGCATTAGTTCTGGGAGGGTTCCCCTCCGGTAAGTTATAAAAATTTGGAGGTTGGTTAGGGTGGAGCATACCCAAGGGATGAAGGACATGTGTCAGAAGTACCATGCCTGGCAGCAAGGTTTGCCATCCTAACACAATGCAGTGAACATTAGGGCGGACATTAGAGACAGCCGCTGAATCTGCTATTCAGGTAAGACCTATTCAACAGGAATAGTCAGGTAAAACCCGGAGGATGAAGCACAAGCTGTTGGACCAGTCAAGGCCAACAATGAGCAAAGCTTCATCGTTTCGGCAACAACGCACCCCACGTCTTCTTCGGCAGTAAGCGGTTCACTGAAGCTGGTGGCAGCATGAAAGCGGGCCAGAGGCTCCATGTATTCTGCCAATTCTACTCTGCAACTAAGGACCACTTACAAGTTGGTAAGATTTACATTTGATTGCACAATACATTAAGACATAATCATCTCCTTAGAGGCATCTAACCATGTAAAACTAGACAATAATAGTATTCCAAGCAGGTTGGAATTGGGCCAGAATTATATTTTGAAGCAGGCTCATTATTTTGGCCAGGATTGCCTCCGAAACAGGCTTGGTATAATGGTCAGAGTTGTTTTTCAACGCAGGTCCAGAATTGGGGCCAGAATTGTATTATGGCCAGGATTGTCTTGCAAGACAGGCTCGGAAATTGGGCCAGAGTTGTCATTTAAGGCAGGCACAAAGTGATGACAGGTGTGGCCTGGTCATTATGAAAGATGGCAAATTAACAACTGATTTTCATAGGGTATTCCCATTTACAGGGATCATTGGAGATATTTGGCGTCTCAAACTATATTTAAGAAATTGGGCTCTCCTATACAGTTGTTACCAAACAGACTTGTTGGTCATTGGGATTTACCTTTAACTATTAATTGGCCTATGACGCCGCCCTGGGCAACAGATTACAGTTAATAGAAATCTGTAACAGCCTTGTGGTTAGAATCAGCCTCTACTCATTAAGACTAACTGGCAATATAATAGCTGTGATTCAGCTGTGCAAGTGGGAGAATTGACATCATGCTAAATGGCAAACTCTAAAGTGCCATGTAGGTCATTGTTAATACACTGACGCTATTACTGCTGCTGACAAATTCATTTCACTTGCACTTTATGTGCAATGTGAGGAATAAAACTGTATTGTATTGTACTGTACTGTACTTGCTGAAGCTACAAAAGTCACTATGATGTACAAACAGTGTGCAGCATTGTTCCAGCAGTTGGTCAGTAAATATTACAGTTATGTTGCAAAAATAAGGCTAATGGCCTAACGTGGGATATTGCAAAGGTCATCTCCAGTTTGGATGTGAAGGAGATTTGCATGATTTACCAATTCTTCAGTTATTGGTATCAACTATTTATAGACCCTACATGCATTCTATGGGTTAAAGAGTGACTGAGCGAATATGCATATTCTGAATGCTCAATTTCAGGTTGATACACTATGATGGTGGCATATGTTGGTCACATGGGTGCAATCAAGTAAAAGTAAAGTATCCTGTAATGGTTTTACCTAATCTCATTTGCCACAGGTGTATCATCAAGTACAGATCATGACAACACAGAATTGGTGTTGGACCATACAGTATGTATGAATTTTGGGTTCAATGGAACATTGTATATCGATATGTTGCTGTCATGCTTATTCACAGATATGTGGCATAACAGTGGCGAAAGATACATTCTCGCTACAAGGAGGAGGAAAGGTTTTTATATCTTCCTCCATTTTACCTCGTCAGTCGGGTCTTCAAATAAAGTCATCAAGATCCCGCTTTAGGTTTCCTACTGTCTGATTGGCCTATGCAGCTTAAATTTCCGATTTGTCGGGAATAATAAGACAACCTTATAAGAGGCTACGGCTCAGGAAATCAGCCGTTGCATGTTAAAATCAATTTATGCTCTGCAGAATCTGAATAGACTGCCCTACGGCTGGTGTTGGCACACTTATCCTTGTATGGGTTCACTCCAGAGTGCTGAGATAGCACCAAAAAAGGGAAGCAGTACATTTCTTTGCAGGAAATGGGAAGTGTTGTTTAATGCTAATGTTCCATTTAAAAACGGTACAGATTACTGACGTCTTGGAGTTCATTTTAATTGGTATTTTGACAATAATTTAAGTGATAGGGCCATTAACTGTGCCAACGTGTTTTCTCATCATATTTACTGCAGCAAACGGGACCCACTCTGTCGGGTTCACCCCAGATATCAAGTTTGTAAAGGATATCTTTAACACGTCCTCCCAGGATAAGTACAATGCAGTATGGGATACTGACATTGTGTTAACACTATTTCACAAGGGGACTCCAGTTACATCCTTGGGTTTGGCCGGCTCTCATAAGGTAGTTATCCTACGGGCGCTGGTTTAGCGAAACAGGTTCAGTCGCTACATATTTCAAAGGGACAGGATGATTACATCTGTAAATAAAATATAATATTTTATGTTTATAATTACTTAAGCACAGCAGAAGGGGTGTCAGGTCTCAGAATAAGTCAAGGCATACACAGGGACCTTTGGCTATGTGAGGGCACACATATACAACTATATGTCAAGGTCACCAAGAGCTTTTTTCAAGGCTCTGAACTGGCAATGCTTGTTAGTACACAAAAAAGTTATAAAACGTATCTGGTCAGACGATTTCCAGGGATAAAACAGGGTTGATCTATGCAGGAGTAGATACTGATTCCAGATGTCACTGCACCAGGGCTGCTGCAACATCGGCAGCAAGGGTTATTGACGTTCCGTTGGATCACATCCTAACGGCTGCAGCATGGTAAAAAACTAACAGGTTTTCCAAACATTTTATAATAACCCAATGCCAGACCAAGGGTATTTGTCAACTCTATTTACGTTTTATTTATTTATAGTTCCACATGGGAGGTGTTACTATTATTATTTCTTCATTAACAGCATCAGCATGTTTTAAATTGATGTCATGACTGTATGCATTATGAATGTTTTTTCCCTCATTTGTCAATGAAGCAGTTGTGGTTGTGTAGACTCGTTTCTCATGGCATGAAATCACAGAGCTTTGAAATCTTCACATAGTCACTCATGTGACTCCGAAGTAAATAGTAAGATTAAACGAGAACTTACCAGTTTGAAGTTTGATCTTTATTTTATGAGGAGTTACGATGAGGGACTACGTGCCCTCCGCTCCCACCCCTCATAAAGGTCATCTGTTCGTTCTAGTCTTCTCTCATCTTACTATTATACTTCAGTCACTATTAGCTGTGATTTCACATCGCTGCTTTGAAGATTGACGCACATGCGCACGAGTGGGGTTCTTCACGTAGTCCCTCATCGTACTCCTCATAAAATAAAGATCAAACTTCAAACTGGTAAGTTCTCATTTAATCTTATTATTTCACAGCATTTCAAGCAGAGTGTAGGCCACCATATTCAATTTCACAGCATTACAAGCAGAGTGCAGGCCACCAAATTCACTTTCATAGCATTTCAAACAGAGTGCAGGCCACCAAATTGCCAAACAACTCATTACATTGTCATTAAGGGCTAACAAATCATTTATTGCAAGTGCATTGCAGACTCACTTTTCAGTTGATTCACAGCTTAGAATTACAGTTGTGGACTCTCTCTCATGATCTTTCAGAGTGACTGTCTCACGTCCAGGCATCTCGGGTTTTAGAGTCCTGACCCCCCCGGAAGGGGCGTTACCTTCATCGTGGTGATTGACAGGCAAGAGGACCAATCAGCTGATTCACGATTTCTTAAGCATTCATAACTTTTTTATTTTTCATCGATTGGAAAAATCCTCGGCGGAAGAGGACTGAGTAAGATGGCCAAAAATCATAGCGATATAGGGTAGCAGTTTTTTTTAAATCAATAGACAGCGCAGACAGGAAGTGGTCAAGATGTGACTTTAGTTATATAGATAGATAGATTCTTGATTAGAACAGACGTCAGAGGATATGAGGAGAAGGCAGGAGAATAGTTTTAGGAGGGAGAGATAGATCAGCCATGATTGAATGGCAGAGTAGACTTGATGGGCCAAGTGGCCAAATTCTACTATTCTTTATGACCTTATGATAATATGCAAAATAAAACTTTTCACTGGACGTGTGACAATAATAAACCTAAACACGAGGATTTACCGCTTTTCTTTTTTGCCTTTCAGTCTCTGATGTAACTCAGTTTTTCTCAGTCCACAGATGCTGCCTGAATTACTGGGATGTCTCACCATTCTCCTTTCTTTCAGATCTCCAACAGCTGTTGTATTCTTTATCTCACTGTTCTACAGGTCCACACTACCTTCTATCTTCTCCAGTAAGTTATTTGTCATTAGCACCCTCTCCGAGTCAACACTACTTTCTGTCATCTATAATATAAAGGTATAGAATTGTGAAAACGACACTTCCAGTTTCAGGTGGACAAAAATGCTGGAGGTACTCAGTGGGCGGGGCAGCATCTATGAAGAGATGGAATAGACGACGTTTCGGGTCAATAGACAATAGGTGCAGGAGTCGGCCGTTCGAGCCAACCCCGCTTCTCCTTCGAAGCCCTTCTTCAGACTGATGTCGGGGGGGGGGAAGAAAGGAAGAGGCGGAGACAGTAGGCTTTGTGGGAGAGCTGGAAAGGAGAGGGGAGGGATGGAGAAACCGAGGGCTACCTGAAATTGGAGAAGTCAATGTTGATACTGCTGAGGTGTAAACTACGTAAGCGAAATATAAGGTGCTGTTCCTCCAATTTGCATTGGGCATCATACTGGCAATGGAGGAGGCCTAGGTCAGATTCGGAAAAGGAGGGAGAGTTGAAGTGCTGAGCAACCGGGAGATCAGGTTGGTTGGTACGAACTGAGCGGAGGTGTTGGGCGAAACAATCGCCGAGCCTGCACTTGGTCTCGCCAATGCAGAGAAGTTGACAGCTGGAACAGTTTCTTCCCGGCTGTCATCAGGCAACGGAATCATCCTACCAACAACTAGAGAGCAGTGCTGAACTGCTATCTACCTCGTTGGTGACCCTTGAACTATCCTTTGTTAGCTTAACCTTTCACTAAAAGTTATTCCCTTATCATGTATCTATACACTGTAAATGACTCGATTGTAATCATGTATTCTTTCTGCTGACTGGATAGCACGCAACAAAAAGCTTTTTGCTGTACCTCAGTACACATGACAATAAAATAAACAGAAACTGCCCGATTACAGTTATTCCATTTTTTCTCCATCCTTCCCATTTTCCTTCAGGTTTTCTCTTACACTAGACGATGAATCTCCATAATTTTCTACACTGGGGAATCGGTGGAGGTGAGTTCACCTGAGCTTTTCAACAAGTTTCTAAAAGATAGGGCAATCCAATTCAATGGTTCAATGTTTTTTTGTTATTATCATGTAAGCACAGCGCATTGACATTCTTTCGCACAACCCACAAATGCACAGTCACCATATTTTGGAACCGTTTACCAAGAAAAAAAAAAAGTCCAAAGTCCATATGCTGGAAGTACTGGAGCGCCCCCGATTCAGGTGAGCTCAGGTAAGCACCAGGCTGCTGCTGGCCTCAAGTACACAGGTATCCGGTGCAGAATAGATGAGGAGCGAGGCAGAATGGTGGGACAGGCTCTAGGCGTCGAGTTGCCTACTCTTGATCCTATTTTAGAAACATAGGAACATAGAAACATAGAAAATAGGTGCAGGAGTAGGCCATTCGGCCCTTCGAGCCTGCACCGCCATTCAATCTGATCATCCAACTCAGTATCCTGTACCTGCCTTCTCTCCATACCCTCTGATCCCTTTAGCCACAAGGGCCACATCTAACTCCCTCTTAAATATAGCCAATGAACTGGCCTCAACTACCTTCTGTGGCAGAGAATTCCAGAGATTCACCACTCTCTGTGTGAAAAATGTTTTCCTCATCTCGGTCCTAAAAGATTTCCCCCTTATCCTTAAACTGTGACCCCTTGTTCTGGACTTCCCCAACATCGGGAACAATCTTCCTGCATCTAGCCTGTCCAACCTGTTTCTTGCGAAGACATACCTAGATTTTTAAAATCTTACCAGTTTACTTAGTTTCTCACTTATATGTGGCCAGAGCTGCGTCCAGGATATTTACAGCATATCTCCAACATTGTTTTGTAACTTGTTAATTTGTTAATTTGTTAACGTTCTGGTTGGTGAAAGGCCTGGATAGAGTGGCTGTAGAGAGGATGTTTCCACCAGTGGGGGAGTCTGGGACTAGAGGTCATAGTCTCAGAATAATAATTGAATAATTAAAGGGCATTCTTTTAGCAAGGAGATGAGAAGGAATTTCTTTAGTCAGAAGGTAGTGAATCTGTGGAATTCTTTGCCACAGAGGACGTCAATGGATATTTTGAAGGCAGAGATAGATAAATTCATGATTAGTATGGGTGTCAGGGTTTACGGGGAGAAGGCAGGAGAATGGGATTAGGAGGGAGAGATAGATCAGCCGTGATTGAATGGCGGAGTAGACTTAAAGGGCCGAATGGCCTAATTCTGCTTTTGTCACTTATGATCTGGATGAGGGAATTGAAGGCAATATCTCCAAGTTTGCGGATGACACTAAGCTGGGGGGGCAGTGTTAGCTGTGAGGAGGATGCTAGGAGACTGCAAGGTGACTTGGATAGGCTGGGTGAGTGGGCAAATGTTTGGCAGATGCAGTATAATGTGGATAAATGTGAGGTTATCCATTTTGGTGGCAAAAACAGGAAAGCAGACTATTATCTAAATGGTGGCCGACTAGGAAAAGGGGAGATGCAGCGAGACCTGGGTGTCATGGTACACCAGTCATTGAAAGTGAGCATGCAGGTGCAGCAGGCAGTGAAGAAAGCGAATGGTATGTTAGCTTTCATAGCAAAAGGATTTGAGTATAGGAGCAGGGAGGTTCTACTGCAGTTGTACAGGGTCTTGGTGAGACCACACCTGGAGTATTGCGTACAGTTTGGTCTCCAAATCTGAGGAAGGACATTATTGCCATAGAGGGAGTGCAGAGAAGGTTCACCAGACTGATTCCTGGGATGTCAGGACTGTCTTATGAAGAAAGACTGGATAGACTTGGTTTATACTCTCTAGAATTTAGGAGATTGAGAGGGGATCTTATAGAAACTTACAAAATTCTTAAGGGGTTGGACAGGCTAGATGCAGGAAGATTGCTCCCGATGTTGAGGAAGTCCAGGACAAGGGGTCACAGCTTAAGGATAAGGGGGAAATCCTTTAAAACCGAGATGAGAAGAACTTTTTTCACACAGAGAGTGGTGAATCTCTGGAACTCCCTGCCACAGAGGGTAGTCGAGGCCAGTTCATTGGCTATATTTAAGAGGGAGTTAGATGTGGCCCTTGTGGCTAAGGGGATCAGAGGGTATGGAGAGAAGGCAAGTACGGGATACTGAGTTGGATGATCAGCCATGATCATATTGAATGGCGGTGCAGGCTCGAAGGGCCGAATGGCCTACTGCTGCACCTAATTTCTATGTTTCTATGTTTCTATGATTGTAGGACCTTATGAACTCACGGTCTGCGCAGACAGCTGAGTCTCTGAGTTCATCTCCCTCTACTTCAAATGCTGCAGTTGTTCACAGTACATTTTTCAGCTCCGTGGGAAATTCATTTAGAAGAAGTCAGAAAGGAGACATCAGTCTGAATAAGGGTCCTGACCCAAAGCATCATCGATCCACGTTCTCCAGAGATGCTGCCTGACCCGCTGAGTTACTCCAGCACTTGGTCTCTAACCAGATTGGGTTGGTAACTGTGTACATTTTGGATCAGAACAGCAATAAACATTTCACTGCTATAGGGCAGATAATCACTACGATAAGTTTACACAAAACACCCAAGACTAGTAAAGTTTGGTTTAGTTTACTGTCGCTGTGTAATAGGGTTTCAGTTTCAGTTTAGTTTATTGTCACCTGTACAGAGGTACAGTGAAAATCTCTTATGTTGCGTGCTAAACAGTCAGTGGAAAGACTGTACCTGATTACAATCAAGCCGTCCACAGGGTAAGGTTAGCCGTTACTCAAATCGATAAAAAATATATGTAAGATGGAACTGGAGATGCTGGTTTAAACCGAAGAATAGACACAAAAAATGCTGGAGTAACTCAGCAGGACAGGCAGCATCTCTGGGTGACGTTTCAGGTCGAGACCCTTCTTTAGACTGGGGAAGGGTCTGAAGATGGGTCTCATTCCGAAACGTCACCCATTCCTTCTCTCCAGAGATGCTGCCTGTCCCGCTGAGTTGCTCCAGCTTGTTGCGTCGATAAAAATATCTCTCAGTTAATTTAAATTTACAAGGCACAGAAAAAAACTTTCCAGTTTCCGTGAGAATGCCTGAGGACAAAGGATCAGAACTGAAAATAGCGTAAGAGGAACACAGCTGGAAACATCACGCATCTGTTGCAGAAATGACTTTGAAATGGTTTTGAACGATGTGAAGTGCGGCCATGTGCAAAAGCATCACTTGTTAAGGGACAGTTAGCATTCATTCGGAAAGGAGAAGTCATGTTTAACTTGCCCCCTGGAGTTGCTCCAAAACGTAACTGAGGCGATGGACAGGGAACTGCACCTGAGGTCTGTCTGAACTCTCCAAAAGCTTTCATCAAAATACTACGTCAGTCAATTGCAGCCAAGGTAACCTGTTCCAGAACGAGTGTTCATGAATATTGCTGTAAACGGTAAACTATTCCAGAGCAGGTGGAGGATGGCATGTTTCATTTGTACAGGTTCGATCCTGGTCTCGGGTGCTGTCTGTGTGGAGTTTGCACATTCTCCCTGTGACTGTGTGGGTTTCCTCCAGGTGTTCCAGTTTCATAATTCATAAGTCATAGGAGCAGAGGTGGGCCAGTCTACTCCACCGTTCAATCTATCTTGCCTTCTCAACCTATTCTCCTGCCTTCTCCCCATAACCCCTGACGCCCTTACCAAACAAGTATCTGTTGAGCTCAACCCTAAAAATACCCAATGACTTGACCTCCACAGGCTTCTGTGGCAATTAATTGCACAGATTCACCACCCTCTGACTAAAGAAGTGTTTGGCAGGCTTCCACATCCCAAAGACCTGCCAGTTTATAGGTTAATTGGCCTCTGTAAATTGTCCCTTATGTGTAAGTAGTCGATGAGATAGTGAGATAACATAGAACTAGAGTGAGTGAGTGATCAATGGACTCAGTGGGTCAAAGGGCCTGTTTCCATACTGTATCTCTAGACTAAACTAATAAAAAAAATAGAGACACAGGAAACTGCAGAAACTGGAATCTTGAGCAAAAACAATACTGGGGAAGAAGTGTCCCAACTCAAAACATCACTAGTCCAATTCCTCCACAGATGCTGCCTGACCCACTGAATTCCTCCAACACTTTGTTTTTGTTTTATTCATGACTTAGATTGGAAGATTCAGCAGGTCAAGCAACATGTGTAGAGACAGAAGCTGGTGATGTTAGAGGCGACCAAGTTTTACGATACAGAGAAAGGGGAGGAGAGAACGAACAGGAGGGAACTGTGGTTGAGGAGGTTGTAGTCGAGATTAATTGACAAAAGGATAATTATATAATGTGAAAGAGGGCGAGGATTGGAAACGGCACAGGAGATGGCTTATCGGATCTTTAACGGGTGGAGCAGGATCTAAATCCCTCTCAAACTCATGGCTTCTGGCATTAAGAATGACGAGGACAGTACACAACTCCACCGAGTGCAAGGTCCGTTATAAGCTCACAAAATCCTGACTTAGAAATACCACACCAATCTACCATCCTCGCTGATTCTATAGCCTGGAATTCTCTGTGCAACAGCACAGTGGGAATATCTTCACCAGAAGCACGGCAGTGATTCTATGGGAGTCAGTGGGTTTCTACTACAAACCTACTGACTAGCATAGCTATCTGGACTACACTTATTCTTGTAAAGACTCTATCCCCTACTCCCAATTTGTCCGTCTACGCCACAACTGCACCCAGGATGAGGTGTTCCATACCAGGGCATCGGAGATGTCCTCATTCTTTAGGAAATGGGGGTTCCCCTCTTCCATTATAGATGAGGCTCTCACCAGGGTCTCCTCTATATCCCGCAGTTCTGCTCTTATTCCCCCTCCCTCTATTCGTAACAAGGACAGTCCCCCCCTTGTCCTCGCCTTCCACCCCATCAGCCGTCGCATACAACATATAATCCTCCGACAATTTTGCCACATCCAACGGGATCCCACTACTGGTCACATCTTCCCATCCCCTCCCTTTTCTGCTTTCCGCAGAGACCATTCCCTCCGTAACTCCCTGATCAACTCGTCCCTTCCCACCCAAACCACCCCCTCCCCAGGTACTTTCCCTTGCAACTACAGGAAATACAACACTTGTCCCTTTACCTCGCCCCTCGACTCCATCCAAGGAGACAATCAGTCTTTCCAGGCGAGGCAGAGGTTCACCTGGACCTCCTCCAACCTCATCTACTGCATCCGCTGTTCCAGGTGTCAACTTCTCTACATCGGCGAGACCAAGAACGCCTCCGCTCACTCCGTCTTAACCAACCTGATTGCCTGGTTGCTCAGCACTTCAACTCCCTCTCCCATTCCCACTCTGACCTTTCTGTCCTGGGCCTCCTCCATGGCCAGAGTGAGGCCCAGCGCAAATTGGAAGAACAGCACCTCATATTTCGCTTGGGCAGTTTACACCCCAGCGGTATGAACATTGACTTATCTAATTTTAGATAGCTCTTACTTTCTCCCTCCTTCCCCTCCCCCTTCCCAGCTCTCCCACAAGTCCTACTGTCTTCGCTTACTTCCGTTCTTTCCCCCTCCCCCCCCCCCCGACATCAGTCTGACGAAGGGTCCCGACCCAAAACGTCGCCAATTCCGTCTCTCCATAGATGCTGCCTCACCCGCTGAGTTTCTCCAGCAATTTTGTCTACCAATGCCTTCTTGAATCTATCATCATGATGTGCAATAAATGTAAAACCACCAATTATAGACACAAAGTGCTGGAGTAACTCAATCAGCATCTCTGCAGAAAAATTCTGAGTGACGTTATGAAATTTCACACATGCTTTTTCACCAGAGATGCTGCCTGACCCGTTGAGTTACTCTAGCACTTTGTGTCTATCTTTGGTATAAACCAGCATCTGCAGTTCTTTGTTTCTATCCAACCACCAAATGTTAATTTAGTTTAGAGATACAGAGCGGAAACAGACCCTTTGGCACAATGAGTCCGAACCGACCAGAGATCCCCGCACATTAACATTATCGTACACACACTAGGGACAAATTTACATTTACACATTTACACCATGCCAATTAACCTACAAACTTGTCGGCCTTTGGAATGTGGGTTGAAACTGAAGATCTCAGAGAAAACCCAGTCAGGTCACAGGGAGAACGTACAAACCCCATATAGATAAGCACCCGTAGTCAGGATCGAACCTGGGACTCTGACGCTGTAATGGGCCTGTCCCACTTAGGCAACTTTTTAAGCGAGTGCAGGAGACTCTGCACTCGCCACATGGTAGCCACATGTTTGCTGGTGGTCCCTGCTGAGTCTCCTTCATGGTCGCGAGGAGTTCCCGCATTGTGGGGACTAGTCGCGGCCTCAGTATGGTCGCCGCAAATTTTTCAACATGGTCACCATGGAGAAAATCGATAATCCTGTAGTCATAGGTGCAGTGGTAGTGGTGTCGCCATGTATTTATGGATAGTCGTCGGTAGTTTTAGTTAATCGCCTTTGCTGACCGGTCATTTTCATTGGCTCATTGGGGGAAAAAAATAGTTTTCAGAACCAAGGATAACTGATGTTAAATGTCTGCCAAACATCACAGCTGTATATCTCTGGCTTATTAAATGTGTCTGGCTTCTTAAAAGTGTCTTCACACCTTCTCCCCTCTTCTCCCCTCTTCTCCCCTCTTCTCCCCTCTTCTCCCCTCTTCTCCCCTCTTCTCCCCTCTTCTCCCCTTCTCCTCCTTTCTCCTCCTTTCTCCCCTCTTCGCCCCTTCTCCTCTCCCACACTTCTAAGGACTTACCATACACTGTGCTAGCCGTCTTAACTTTCCTGTTCATCGTGGTGTGTGTCTGTATCACCTTGGCTTTGCACTGTGTAAATTTCAGACAGCGCTTGCCCTGGCCCCCGCCTTTGCTGTGTGTGTGTGTGTGTGTGTGTGTGTGTGTGTGTGTGTGTGTGTGTGTGTGTGTGTGTGTGTGTGTGTGTGTGTGTGTGTGTGTGTGTCTCTGTCTCTGTCTCTGTCTCTGTCTCTGTCTCTGTCTCTGTCTCTGTCTCTGTCTCTGTCTCTGTCTCTGTCTCTGTCTCTGTCTCTGTCTCTGTGTCTGTCGCCGTTCCAGATCACGGTTTTTCAGTCCGCTGAAAAATAGCCTAAGTGGGACAGGCCAATAAGGTCTACCAGATCACAAAAAATGAAGTTGAACTGGATGTTGGATCTTATAAAATGCCCAGTTGGAAAAAATGAATGTTATTTCTTAACCTTACATTGAGCTAGATTCTATTTTCCCCTTCATTTTCAATTTCTTTGTCCTCTGATGTCTGAATCCTGATACGCTTCTTATCCTTAGGCTTACTGCTCTCGTTTGGCAAGTTTATGTTGATCTAATACATAACCCCCTAATTATTTTTAACTTCTCCAATTCAATATGATCATGGCTGATCATCCAAAATCAGTACCCTGTTCCTACTTTTTTCCCATATCCCTTGATTCCTTCAGCCCCAAGAGATAAATCTAACTCTAACTAAATCTAAATCTAACATATCCTTTGGCCGAACTCACTCATGATGACCAAGATGCCCCATGTAAGCTAGATCCATTTGCCCGCATTTGGTCCATATCCCTATAAACCTTTCCTATTCATGCACCTGTCAAAGTGTCTTTTAAATGTTGTAATATTGGATGGTCCAGTCACTTTCTGATCAGTGCACCAACTAACTCAGAGAACACTGATGCAATTATAAAGAAAGCACATCAGCTTTCTGAGAAGATTACGGAGAGTCGGTATGTCAAGGAGGACTCTCTGTAACTTCTACAGGTGCACAGTAGAGAGCATGCTGACCGGTTGCATCTTGGCTTGGTTCGGTAACTTGAGCGCCCAGGAGTGGAAAAGACGACAAAAAGTAGTAAACACTGCCCAGTCCATCATCGTCTCTGACCTCCCTACCATCGAGGGGATCTATCGCAGTTGCTGCCTAAAAAGGCTGGCAGCATCATCAAGGACCCACACCGTCCTGGCCACACACTCATCTCCCTGCTACCTTCAGGTAGAAGGTATAGGAGCCTGAAGACTGCAACGTCCAGGTTCAGGAATAGCTACTTCCCCACAGCCATCAGGCTTTTAAACTCAACTCAAACAAAACTCTGAACATTAATAGACCATTATCTGTTTATTTACACTTTATCTGTTTATTTATTCATGTGTGTTTATATTTATATAATGGTATATGGACACACTGATCTGTTCTGTATTCATGCCTGCTATATTCTGTTGTGCTGAAGCAAAGCAAGAATTTATTGTCCTATCTGGGACACATGACAATAAACTCTCTTGAATCTTGGATCTTTCAGTTTTAGCATGAAGTCTTCAATGGAGAACCAGAGACTCATTGAAGACATTGAAATGGACATTGAAGACATTTAAGTGGGTTGTTTGGTACACTGCATGCCTTTCCCATTGTTTACACTGGTCTTCCATGTATTCCCAACAATGGGCCCCAGAACATGGATGCCAGCCCAAGTCTCCTTACATTACTCTGAGCAGTCATGGACCAGAGACTCCCATAATTATTCTGAAGACTGACACAAAATGCTGGAGTAACTCAGCAGGACAGGCAGCATCTCTGGAGAGAAGGAATGGGTGATTTTTCGGGTCGAGACCCGTTTTCAGAAACAATTATTCGACTCCATTTGCTACGTAACTCTCTAATTTCCTAATGTTCCATAGATACATAGATACATAGAAAATAGGTGCAGGAGTAGGCCATTCGGCCCTTCGAGCCTGCACCGCCATTCAATATTATCATGTCTGATCATCCAACTCAGTACCCCGTACCTGCCTTCTCTCCATACCCCCTGATCCCTTTAGCCACAAGGGCCGCATCTAACGCCCTCTTAAATATAGCCAATGAACTGGCCTCAACTACCCTCTGTGGCAGAGAGTTCCAGAGATTCACCACTCTCTGTGAAATATGTTTTTCTCATCTCGGTCTTAAAGGATTTCCCCCTTATCCTTAAGCTGTGACCCCTTGTCCTGGACTTCCCCAACATTGGGAACAATCTTCCTGCATCTAGCCTGTCCAACCCCTTAAGAATTGTGTAAGTTTCTATAAGATCCCCCCTCAATCTCTTAAATTCTAGTGCGTACAAGCTGAGTCTATCCAGTCTTTCTTCATATGAAAGTCCTGACATCCCAGGAATCAGTCTGGTGAACCTTCTCTGCACTCCCTCTATGGCAATAATGTCCTTCCTCAGATTTGGAGACAAAAACTGTACGCAATACTCCAGGTGTGGTCTCACCAAGACCCTGTACAACTGCAGTAGAACCTCCCTGTTCCTATACTCAAATCCTTTTGCTATGAAAGCTAACATACCATTCGCTTTCTTCACTGCCTGCTGCACCTGCATGCCCACTTTCAATGACTGGTGTACCATGACACCCAGGTCTCGTTGCATCTCCCCCTTTCCTAATCGGCCACCATTTAGACAATAGTCTGCTTTCCTGTTTTTGCCACCAAAGTGGATAACCTCACATTTATCCACATTATACTGCATCTGCCAAACATTTGCCCACTCACCCAGCCTATCCAAGTCACCTTGCAGTCTCCTAGCATCCTCCTCACAGCTAACACCGCCCCCCAGCTTAGTGTCATCCGCAAACTTGGAGATGTTGCCTTCAATTCCCTCATCCAGATCATTAATATATATTGTAAATAGCTGGGGTCCCAGCACTGAGCCTTGCGGTACCCCACTACCACTACCATATGATACTGTAGGTGACTCCCACCAATGCTTTCTGATGCTTGTTGTTTCTTATCAAATTGATTTTACTTATTGATTTTCTGAGTTGCAGTTCTTTGCCTCCTCTACCTACATGGAACTTCACTGGCAAGTCTATAATCCTTGCCCTCCTCCTCCCCCTCCATCTCCCTCCGCCTTTTTCTTCTTGTGTGTGTTACAGAAAGGCAGGGTATCCTGGAATATGTATTTCTTAACCATCAACACATTAAATCCATGTCACTGCGATGTTTATGAGATTTTATCCATGCTTTTCTATTTAAAATATCAATTCAGCTGTATTGTCATGAGTAGGATGAGCATTGAGTTAAAGGGAAATCAGTTTGAATTTTTACTATCTTTCCCTGCACTGACGCATTGTTCATTTGCATTATCTCTTCCTAACAAACTCTGCTTATATAGCTGAAGAAGGGTCTCAACCTAAAACTTCACCTATTCCTTTTTTTCTAGAGATGCTGCCTGACCCGCTGAGTTACTCCAGATCGTTGTGTCTCCCGTCTGCTTAAACTTACCAAAAGGTGGATTGTGGATTGTGGATACTCCGTGGATTGTTACCTTGTCGTGGTGGAGCAGCTTGTGTGGTGCTGAGATCCTGAGAGCGATGCCGCCTGGAGCCATGCTCCTGGTAGGGCCACCCATGGCGGTAAGGGGCCACCCATGGGGGAGGTCTCTGACAAAGAGCAATCCAACCAAGACCTCAACGGAGGAACAGGCGGAGGAGGATGATGGCTGACTTTAGTGGAGCGTCACAATGGCTGGGAAGGCGGATGAAGGCTGCAGCCGAAAAGGGTCTCTGGTCATTTTGGATTCCATGTCACTGGATCCTGACCCAGATCTGTCAAGGACCGTGAGGTGGCTGTCTGTGCACCAGTCTCCCCACGTTAAACAAAGTCACTTACTGGCGTCCTCCATGAGAGGACAGTCATACTTGTTTCAAATGACCGCCAATGACTTACCATTTCACTGCCCTGCATTGTCACCTTGTCTTTTTGAACATCGAACGGTATAAGTCGCATTTGGAGGCTTGTGTAGGAAAGAACTGCAGATGCTGGTTTAAACCGAAGATGGATACAAAATGCTGGAGTAGCTCAGCGGGACAGCCAGCTTCTCTGGAGAGAAGGAATGGGTGACGTTTCGGGTTGATACCCTTCTTCAGACTGAATTAATGTGTTTAGTATTGGCTACCCTATTACAGGAAGAATGCCGTTAAAGCTGGAAAGAATGCAGAGAAGATAGAAGATTTATGAGGATGATGCAAGAATTTGAGCTGCAGGGAGAGGTTGGGCAAGCTAGGAATTTATTCTTTGGAGCTCAGGAGGTTGAGGAGTGATCTTATAGAGGTGCATAACATCGTGCGGGGCCCAGATAGGGTGAATGCACAGAGTATTTTACCTAGAGAGAGGAATGATACAATAGCAACCTGAGGGTATCTGTTTCACACAGAGGGTGGTGAAAAAATGGAACAAGCTGCCAGGGGAGGTAGATAAGGCAGGTACTATAACTGCATTTAAAAGACATTTGAACAGGTACATGGATAGGAAAGTGTTTGAGGGATATGGGCTAAAGGTGGGCAGGTGGGGTAGCATTGATCATGATCGAGCATTTTGGTCAGCATGGAAATGTTGGCTGAAGGGCTGTTTCCATGCTGTATGCCTCTATGACTCAATAATGACTCAAGCATGCTGTGTGACTATGACTCTACAGCGCGGGAACAGACCATTTAGGCTGCCATCTCTGCGACAACCACGACTCACATGTCTCCTTTAAACTCACCCCTCTCATATTAAACCTATACCCTCTGGCTGTTGACGATTTCTATCAGGCCATCCCTCGACTCCAATGTTCCAGAGAAATCAAATCATGTTTGTTCCACCTCTCCTTATAGCAAATATAGTCCAATCCAAGCAACATCCTGGTGAACTTCTTCTGTGCCCTGTCCAATCCTACCACATCTATCCTATAGTGTGACAACCAGAACTTGACCAGGCGGTCATGGTGGCGCAGCGGTAGGGTTGCTGCCTTACAGTGAATGTAGGGCCGGAGATCCAGGTTCGATCCTGACCACGGGTGCTGTCTGTAAGGAGTTTGTACGTTCTCCCCGTGACCAGCGTGAGTTTTCTCCAAGATCTTCGGTTTCCTCCCACACTCCAAAGACGTACAGATTTGTAGGTTAATTGGTTTGGTAAATGTAAAGATTGTCCCTAGTGGATGTAGGATGGTGTTACTGTGTGGGGATCACTGGTCGGCGTGGACCCGGTGGGCCGAAGGGCCTGTTTCCGCACTGTATCTCTAAACTAAACTAAACTGTGTACAATATACAAAATATAATACAACTGCAACATGACTCCCCAAATGTTATACTCAATGGCCTGAATGGTGAAGGCAACGTGGTGTACACCTTATTTTATTACCCTATCAACTTATGTTACAAAATTTTGGGAGCCATGGAGTTGAACCACAAGATCCTCTGTAGCTCAATTCTTGTTAATGTCTTTTCATTTGTTACAATACACAATCGACAATAGGTGCAGGAGTAGGCCATTCAGCCCTTCGAGCCAGCATCTCCATTCACTGTGATCATGGCTGGTCATCCACATTCAGTACTCCGTCCCTGCCTTCTCCCCATATCCCCTGACTCCGCTATCTTTAAGAGCTCAACTAACTCTCTCTTGAAAGCATCCAGAGAACCGGCCTTCACTGCCTTCTGAGGCAGAGAATTCCACAGATTCACAACTCTCTGTGTGAAAAAGTTTTTCTCATCTCCATTCTAAATGACAGACCCCTTATTCTTAAACTGTGGGGCCTGGTTCTGGACTCCCCCAACATCAGGAACATGTTTCCTGCCTCTAGTATGTCCAAGCCCTTAATAATCTTATATGTTTCAATTAGATCCCCTCTCATTCTTCTAAATTCCAGTGTATACAAGCCCAGCCGCTCCATTCTATCAACATATGACAGTCCCGCCATCCCGGGAACTAACCTTGTGAACTTTCCACTGGTATTTGACCTCCCAAAATCATTACACTTTAAGTCATAGTCATACAGCATAGAAACAAGCCTTTCAGCCCAACTTGTCTACATCAACACGTCCCATCTACCACAATTTCCCACCTGCCTGCGTCGGCAAATATCCCTCTAAACCTGTCCTATCCATTTATCTGTCCAAATGTCTCTTGTTCAAAATAAGCTGCACCTGCCATAGATTCTCAATTAGTACGGGTGTCAGGGGTTATGGGGACAAGGCAGGAGAATGGGGTTCGGAGCGAGAGATAGATCAGCCATAATTGAATGGCGGAGTAGACTTGATGGGACAAATGGCCTAATTCTACTCCTATCACTTATTTTTCTGCCCGAATATTCAACCGATCTATATGCTGCTGTATTTGGACAGGCCACAGCACAGAAAGAACCCATTAACAGAAATGTGATTTAACCAGTTAATCAGTTTTGGATATGATGGCCAATAATATGATTCCCCAATAATAAGGGGAAAAAAACACTAGTGGGTGTAATTTATAGACCTCCAAATAGCTGTGACGCTGTTAGTCAGAACATAAATCTGCAAATAGTTGACGCATGTAAAAAGGGAACTGCTGTAATCATGGGGGACTTCAATTTTCATATTAATTGGGCAAACCAAACTGGGCAGGGTAGACTAGAGGAAGAGTTTATAGAATGTATTAGAGACGGGTTCCTAGAACAGTATGTCACAGAACCGACAAGGGGGGAGGCAATCTTGGATCTGGTCCTGTGTAATGAAGCAGGATTAATTAAAAATGTCATAGTTAGGGACTCGTTGGGAACAAGTGACCACAATATGGTCGAATTCCATATTCAAATAGAAGGGGAGCAGGTTGAAACTCAGGCTAGGGTGCTTAGTCTAAATAAAGGGGATTATGAAGGTATGAGGACTGAGCTGATCAAAGTTGACTGGGATAGCAGACTCAAGAATAAGACGGTGCATGAGCAGTGGTGTACGTTTAAGGGTATACTGTATAACCTTCAAGAAAAATTTATTCCTATGAAGAAAAAAAGGGGTAAGGGTAAGAACAGTCAGCCATGGCTCAGTAAAACTATAAAGGATAGTATTCGGCTGAAGGCAAGGGCATATAAGGTAGCCAGAGATAGTGGGAGGGTAGAGGATTGGGAAGCATTTAAAGGTCAGCAAAAAATAACTAAGAGATTAATTAAGACGGGGAAAATAGACTATGAAAGGAATTTAGCGAACAACATAAAAACTAATAGTAAGAGTTTTTATAGCTATATAAAAAGAAAAAGGGTGGCTAAGGTGAACGTTGGTCCATTGGAGGGTGAGACTGGAGAGTTGTTGGTGGGGAACATGGAAATGGCAAAGGCATTAAACGAGTATTTTGTATCAGTCTTCACCATAGAAGACACAAAAAATATTCCAACGCTGGATAAACAGGGGGCGGTAGGAATGGAGGAGCTAAATACTATTAAGATCACCAAGGAGGTGGTATTAGGGAAATTAATGAGACTGAAGGAGGATAAATCCCCTGGGCCTGATGGATTACATCCAAGGGTCTTGAGGGAGATAGCAGTGGGGATTGTGGATGCATTGGTGATAATTTTCCAAAACTCCCTGGAGGCAGGAACGGTCCCAGTGGATTGGAAAATGGCCAATGTAACACCTATATTTAAAAAAGGAAGTAAACAGAAGGCGGGTAACTATAGACCGGTTAGTCTAACATCGGTGGTGGGTAAAATGTTAGAGACAATTATTAAAGAAACACTAACGGGGCACTTGGATAAACATGACTTCATCGGACAGAACCAGCATGGTTTTGTGAAGGGGAAGTCCTGTTTAACGAATCTGCTCGAATTCTTTGAGGCAGTAACAACCCGGGTGGATAAAGGGGAACCGGTGGATGTGGTATACTTGGACTTCCAAAAGGCTTTTGACAAGGTGCCACATAAGAGACTATTGCTAAAAATAAAAAATTATGGGATTGGGGGTAATATATTAGCATGGGTAGAGGATTGGCTAACAAATAGGAAGCAGAGAGTGGGGATAAATGGTTCATACTCGGGATGGCAACCGGTAACTAGCGGGGTTCCGCAAGGGTCGGTGCTGGGACCCCAATTGTTCACAATTTATATAAATGATTTGGAGGAGGGAACCAAGTGTAATATATCAAAATTTGCGGACGATACAAAAATGGTAGGAAAAGTAGGGGATGAGGAGGATAGGAAGAGTCTGCAAAAGGATATAGATAAGCTAGGTGAGTGGGCAACAACTTGGCAGATGAAATTTAATACTAATAAATGTGAAGTCATTCACTTTGGGAAAAAAAATGATAGGGCAAGTTATTTTCTAAATGAGGAGGAGCTGCGTTGTAATGCAACGCAAAGGGATCTAGGGGTATTAGTACATGAATCACTAAAAGTTAGTATGCAGGTGCAGCAAGCAATCAGGAAGGCCAATGGAGTTTTGGCCTTTATTGCTAGGGGGATTGAGTATAAAAACACGGAGGTCTTGCTGCAGCTGTACACCGTATTAGTGAGACCACATTTGGAATACTATGTACAGTTCTGGGGTCCATACTTAAGAAAGGATGTACTAGCCCTGGAGGCAGTGCAGCGAAGGTTTACAAGATTAATTCCTGCAATGAGGGGATTGACATATGAGGAAAGGTTAAGTAGGCTGGAACTCTACTCTTTGGAGAGGCGATCTCATTGAAACATATAAGATCGTGAGGGGCCTTGATCGGGTGGATACACCGAGGATGTTCCCAATGATCGGGGAAACTAGAACTAGGGGACATAGTTGCAGAATAAGGGGGGGCTCTTTTAAAACTGAGATGAGGAAGAACTTCTTCACCCAGAGGGTGGTTAATTTATGGAATTCACTGCCCCAGGGAGCAGTGGAAGCAGAAACTTTAAATATATTTAAGACTAAAATAGATGGTTTTTTAGCTGCCAAGGGGATAAGGGGCTACGGGGAGAGGGCAGGGATATGGACCTAGGTATGGTTAGTATAGTAAGACCTGAGTGATCTCCTGGACAAGTGTCGATCGCCTGGATTGGGGTCGGAGAGGAATTTCCCGGATTTTTTTCCCGAATTGGACCTGGGTTTTTATCCGGATTTTTGCCTCCCCCAGGAGATCACGAGGTTCTTGGGGTGGAGAGGGGTGATAGCGGTATAAAGGGGAGGGTAGTGTCTTGTGTTCTGTGTCTTGTGTCTACTGTTTGTGGGTAAGTGTGTCTGTTTAGTGTTCAGCCATGAGCGAATGGCGGTGCGGGCTCGACGGACCTGGTGGTCTACTCTCGCACCTACTTTCTATGTTTCTATGTTTCTATCAGGGAGGGTGCTGTGACCGTCCTCCAATTCTTCTTCCCAATTATATTATACAATTTTTTATATGTGTTTTCATATGAGTTTAATATCTCACCTACAAACAGCATCTCCTGGACATTTGGTGTCAATATTGTTTCCAGTCACTGGGATGGGACTAGAACCTGCAAATTTGAGGCAAAGGTCCAACTAAACGAGCCAAAAACAGGTGTTTGCAAAAACAAAATAGCGGTTAGTAAATGGCACAAACAAAGAATATTGGAGGAATTATGAGAACGGTAAGAAAATTATATGATACTTTTGTTAGGCTTATGGATGAAGGTATTGAAGAAGGTGAGGGTCTTCAAAGAGAGATCGCTTTTCACAGTACATCCAGGTGGTATCTGAAATTAGAAGTTACCAGTGAAGTATGTACTGGGATATTTAAGACTCCAAAGAGCTTCACACTACAATGTAATAAATCAGAGATTACAAAAGGAATCAATGTATGGCTGTGACGGTTCTTGTTCGCACTAATGGTTTTGACAAAATAATTTTAGTTAACAAAGTATGTGGTTCACATAACACTGTTGTCAAAATCAGCCGATGAATTTTGTTAATTATAACAAATTTGACTTACAATTTCTGTTATATGCCGGTACCATGGAGAATTTGTCACTAGTGCGGCAAAGAATCTTGATGAATCAAAGAATCAGTGATTTACAGAAATGCACATGGAGAACAATAAAAAGTTGTTTACTGCAGAGTGATACTCATCTCAGAGGGGTTATTTTGCACCATTGAAAATTGGAAGAGACCAGAGATGAAACCGAGGGTAAAACTGATCGCTGCAAAACAGTGGGTAATTAATAGTTTAAAAAAGACACAAAGTGTGGGAGTAACTTAGCGGGTCAGACATCTCTGGAGAACGTGGACAGATAATGTTTTGTGTCAGGCACCTTCTTCAGTCTGACTATACTAAGATATTTCGCCTGATTTGAGTCAATGTCTCACCATCAGTCTTTGGCTATTTAGTACTGAAGCACGATGTAATTGGTCATTTAGATTAACGTACCAATCTTTTTGGCCAATCCGCACAAATTTGTCTACACTAGTTGCACATGTTTCTGTGCCTTACTTATTTATGTGCTCATCTAAATGTCTCTTAAACATATTAGACCATAAGACATCGGCGCAGACTTAGGCCATTCAACCGATTGTATATTAAATCATAGAGGAATAGTTTGGGTAGATGTACAGAGTCTCTTGCCCAGAGTAGGTGAATCGAGGACATAGATTTAAGGTGAAGGGGAAAAGATTTAATAGGAATCTGATGGGTAACTTTTTCACACACAGGGTGGTGGGTGTATGGAACAAGCTGCTAGAGGAGGTAGTTGAGGCTGGGACTATCCCAACGTTTAGGAAACAGTTATACAGGTACATTGATTGATTGGACATGTTTGGGGGGATATTGACCATACGCGTGGCAGGTGGGACTAGTGTAATTGGGACATGTTGGGCCAAAGGGCCTATTTCCACACTGTATCACTCTATGACTCTATGACTCGAGTCTACTCCGCCATTCAATCATGGCTGATCTGTTTTTCCTTCTCAACTCCATTCCCCAGCCTTCTCCCCATAACCTTTGAAATCCTTACCAATCAATGACCTATCAATCTCTGCTTTAAAAATACCCTATGCCTTGGCCTCCAGAGCCAACTGTGGTCTAACCGTGTTCTCCAGAGATGCTACTTGACCTGCTGAGTTACTCCAGCATTTTGTGTCTGTCTTCGGTATAAACCAGCACCTGCTGGTCATTCCGACACATTTTGTCTGCGGTTTGTTGTGTCTCCAGGTAATTAGGGCGGCACAGTGATGCATCGGTAGAGTTGCTGCCCTACAGCAGCTACAGCGCCAGAGACCCGGGTTCGATCCTGACTATGGGTGCTGTCTATATGGAGTTTGTACGTTCGCTCTGTGACCTGAGTGTGTTTTCCCCAGGTGCTCTGGTTTCCTATCACTCTCCAAAGACGTACAGGTTTGTAGGTGAATTGGCTTGGTAGAAGCGTAAACCATCTCTAGTGTGTGGAGGATAGTGTTAATGTGCGAGGATCACTGGTCGGTGCGGACTCGGTGGGCTGAAGGGAATGTTTCCACGCTGTATCTCTAAACTAAAACAAAGCTAATATTAACTAGTCCAAGGTGGTCCATTGCAGGAGAAAGCCAAGTGTGACAATGCATTTTCAAAGAACACCTAAGCAAATCTGATCAATTTCCTTGCCAACCTTATACACCTTTTCCCTCCACTGAGTTACTCAATTACTGTTGAATGCTTCACTCAAGATCACCGTGGTGAGAAGCATTTCCATAAATTGAAAGCACTAAGTGTGAAGTAATTGTCCCTAAGGTAGCCTGAGCTCTCCTTTGCTTGTAAACATGCTGCCTTAATCCCTTCAATATTGTTGCATAGAAAACCTCCCTGGGGCAACTCACTGGGGGATCATTTTCACCATCATCGCATGGGCAGTAACCTATTATAAAACGTAGTTAACTTTCAGCTCCATTAATTCTGTGGCAAATGAGCAGTCGGGGACACTTTTCCAGTGAAAAGGAGGAATTATGAGAATCGTAAAAAAATGATGCCATTTTTGGTGGTCTTAGTGGAGAAGGTATTGTAGAACTTGATGGACTTCGAAAAGAGATCGTCTCTCAGAGTACATCCAGGTGGTATCTGAAATTAGAAGTTACCTGTGAAGTAAGTGCTGGGATATTTAAGACGCCAAAGAGCTTCACACTTGGAGAGGGAACACGCGGTGTCCACGGGGACGCTGGAGGCCCTCCGCGAACGCTGGTCGCCGCGGGAGGTCGATTGTATTATAGATGAGGATGGCGGGATTTGAATTTGAATTTTTTTGTCTTGTTTGTAAACTGCCGATACAGGCAGTTTTTGAAATGAACGATATACTACTTTGTATGTTGATTTTGTTTTTTGAATAAGGTATTTGTAAAAAAAAAGAGCTTCCCACTATGATGATATAAATAGTGGTTCAATCTGTAAAGTGCTGGAATAGCTCAAAGGGTCAGGCAGGATATGTGGAAGGTCTTTGATCCTGACCTGAAACACCGCCTATCCATTCCCTTCACAGACGTTGCCTGACCCGTTTTGTCACTCCGGCACTTTGTGCTTTCCCCAGGTTTCCTGCAGTTCCAGAAATTTGAATGTTCAGGCCATTGGGTTGTAGATTACCCAGGGGGAAGGTAAGATGTTGTAGCTCTTGTTTGCGTTCATCCTCACCCTGGCAGTGGAAAAGGCTGACGTTGGGCAGCTGATGTAGGAATTGGAAGGGGTATTCAAATAGCATGCAACGGGAGCTGGGTGGGGGGGGTGGGGGGGTGGTGGTGGCCATAGTGGAGGGACCTCATTGAAAGATACAGAATAATGAAAGGCTTGGATAGAGTGGATGCGGAGTGGATGTTTCCACTAGTGGAAGTCTAGGACTAGAGATCATAGCCTTAGAATTAAAGGACGTTCCTTTATGCAGAGGATGAGGAAGAATTTCTTTAGTCAGAGGGTGGTGAATCTGTGGAATTAATTGCCACTAAAGGCAGTGGAGGCCAAGTCAGTGGATATTTTTAAGGCAGTGAAAGATAGATTCTTGATTAGTATGGGTGTCGGGGGTAATGGGGAGAAGGCAGGAGAACGGGGTTAGTAGGGAGAGACAGATTAGCCATGATTGAATGGCGGAGTAGACTTGATGGGCTGAATGGCCTAATTCTGCTCCGATCACTGTTGATCTTATGACTTATCATAGTGGACAGAGCCCAGGTACTCTGCAAAACGGTCGCCCAATCTGCGCTTGGTGGCTGGCAGTGAAGAGAGTCAATAGCTTCCAGTTCCTGGTGTACGCATCTCTGATGATCTGACCTGGGACCAGCACATTGATGCAATCATAAAGAAAGCTCAGCAATGCTTCTACTTCTTCAGAACTTTGAGGAGATTTGCCACACCTCCAGATTCAGGGACAGCTTCTTCCCAGCTGTGATCACGCAACTGACGGGCGGCCCCAGTGGCAGAGCGGTAGAGTTGCTGCCTTACCGTGCTTGCAGCGCCGGAGACCCGGGTTCGATACCGACTATGCTGCTGTCTGTACGGAGTTTGTACGTTCTCCCCGTGACTGCATGGGTTTCTCCGAGTTTGTTCGATTCCTCCCACGCTCCAAACATGTACAGGTATGTAGGTTAATTGTCTTGGTGTATATGTACATTGTTCCTAGTGTGCGTTGGGCTGTATTAATGTGTGGGGATCGTTGGTAGGTGCAGACTTGGTTGGCTGAACGGTCTGTTTCCACGCTGTATCTCTAAATTAAACTAAAAAACGGAACCATCCTATCACCAACTAGAGAGTGGTCCTGATTGGAAACCCTTGGACTATCTTTAAACAGACTTTATCTTGCACTAAACATTATTCCCTTTCTCCTGTAACTGTACACTGTGGATGGCTTGATTGTATAATCTTTCTGCTGGCTGGATAACACGCAACAACAAAGGTTTTCACTGTACCTAGGAACACATGACAATATAACTAAACCCAAAACTGAAATGTCATTGAATACTCTATTAAACTTCTTCAAGTGGTGAGCACACTGACTGGTTGTATCACATATCAGTTCTGAATTTTGTATGGTCAAGAACAAAGGAGGCTGCAGAAGGTCATAGAGTCATACAGCCCTTCAACCCGTCATTGATGATGACCTATATGGTCCATCTAAGCTAGTCCATTTGCCCGCATCTCACCTATCACTCTCAACCTTAGCTATCCATGTAAATGTTCAAATGGCTTTCAAATCCTGTTCTAGTACCGCCTCAGCGACCTCCTCTGGTAGTTCGTTCCATATACCTACCTCCCTCTGAATGAAGGCAGTGGACATTGCCCAGTCCATCAGAAATACTGAACTCTCTATCCACTAAGAGACCTACAGAATGTCTGCTTCAAGAAGGCAGCTAATGTCATCAAATAATCTCACCACGCTGGCCACAGTCTCCTTGTGTGACTTCCATCAGGAAGAGGGTCATTAGGTCATAAGTAATAGCAGCTGAATTACGCCACTCGCCGCATCAATTCTACTCTGCCATTCAATCATGGCGATCTATCTCTCCCTCCTAAAACAATTCTCCTGCCTTCTCCCCATAACCCCTGACACCCGTACTAATCAAGCATCTATCTCTCTCTGCTTTAAGAACATCCATTGATTTGGCCTCCACAGCCTCCTGTGGTAACGAATTCCACTGACTCACCACCTTCTGACAAGAAATACCTCCTCATCTTCCTAAGGAACGTCCTTTAATTCTGAGGCTATGTCCTCTAGTCCTAGACTCTCCCACTAGTGGATGTTGAGAGGGAACACCCTCTCCACATCCACTCTACCCAAGCCTATCACTATTCCTTGAAACTTAATGAATCACAATGAATGGCGATGCTGGCTTGAAGGGCCGAATGGCCTCCTCCTGCACCTATTTTCTATGTTTTCTTAAGGTATAAGAAAAGCTTCTCTCCTCCAGTCATCAGGCTCTTTAACCACCCTGTGCATGTCTGGCCACAACCCTTCCTCATCACAGAACCTCTGCAGATTTTGCATTATAATGTTTGCGCGATGTACTTTGCTTTGCAGCATCATGGCCTTGTTTACCATGAGGGCCGCTCCATCTACACTTCACGCTGCCCCGGAAAGGCCACCAACATAATCAAGGACCCGTCTCACCCTGGCCACTCCCTCTTCTTCCCTCAAGGTACAGAAGTTTGAAAACGCACACCTCCAGATTCAGGGACAGTTTCTTCCCAGCTGTTATCAGGCAACTATCCATCCTATCACCAACTAGAGAGCGGTCCTGAGCTATTATCTACCTCTCTGGAGACCCTCAGACTATATTTACTCAGTCTATACCGGACTTTATCTTGCATTAAATGTTATTCCCTTTATCATGTAGTATCAGTACACTGTGGATGGCTCGATTGTAATCATGTATTGTCTTTCCGCTGACGGGTTTGAACACAACAAAAGCTTTTCACTGTACCTCGATACACGTGACAATAAACTGAACTAAAGTAAACAAAACTAAACTTGTTTACTTAGAATAACTGATAGTTTTTTGCGCAGTAAACCCTCGTTATAACGGAGCATAGGGGGGAGAATGGTATCCGTTATTGCCGGTTGTCCACTATGACCGAGTTGGGTTAGATTACGATGTTCAGACAAGCAAATGTGAAAAATAAATTTTAAAAGTTTAGAAAGTGTAATGAGGTGACACGAACACATATAAAGATACAACACATGTTTATTAAATCTTACAGCAAGGATCTGCAGACATTACATTTCCTAGCTGCTACTCATACTAACTAGCGCAGGCAACCTCTTGATAATATATAGCACATACTAGCGGAGTCACTACTAACAAGCACTATAATTGGCTAGTATGAAATTGCCAATCTCCATCTTTCCTTGTAGAAACAAGAGAAGCATCAGCGGCTAAGCAATATAGGTGTAATGTTAATAGCACGTTTGGGACCGTTTATAAAATTACACAAAATCACCGTATCTAATGGGCGGCCTGTCCGAATCTGTCTCACCTCCTTTCACCGGAGAAAATACCAGGGAGGGAATTGGGGAAAAGACCAGCGACCCGACAGGCAAGGAGGGTGATGAGATATGCGAGCTGGTCGCCAAACGCCGCGGGGAGGCCACGGTGGAAACGTTAGTTGACAGTGGGTCCGCAGGACCGACCGTGGGAGGGTATACAAAACGCGAGACATCTGGATGCGGAGTCGCAGGACGCGGTTCCTTCACCGGAAGGATATGTTGATGGTTGCGTCTGTAGATGGCTCAACCAGATAAGAGCGCAGTTCTTTAGCAGGGCCATGGATGTGACCCAGACATGCATGGCCCTTGTTTGTCTGGAGACGGACCACTTGTCCACGTGCGAGAGGTTGAAGTGGTTTGCTGGATTTGTCAAAGAGCGTTTCTATGAGTCACGTTTTGAATTGTAATTGTTTCTAGACTACAGGCGGGGAACAAACTTGTGGCTGCAAAAGCTGCTGGGACACAGGCAGGGGAGCACGGGTTTGGCGAGACATCAGTCGTTGGGCTGGGGAACCCAGTATGGGATCCCGTGCAATGTCCCCTAGGTTGAGCACGTCCAGGTATACGTCTGTTTTTGCAAGGTAGGACCGCTCCATTAGTTGTTTCGACATATAACCAGCAGCCTCTGAGTTCCCACAGTCCAATGGACTCACCGAACGCACTGTCAGAAGCACATAACAACTAATGGAGCGGTAATACTTTGTAAAATCAGACGTATACCTGGACCTGCTCAACCTAAGGAACATTGCACGGGATCCCATGGATAGGTAACGTTTCAGGTCAGGACAGGTGACGTTTCTTCAGACACAAAGGCTGACAAGGGATGTCAGGGACAGTATAAAAATGAAAGAGAAGATGTACAATGTAGCAAAGATGAGCGGGAAGCAAGAGGATTGGGTAATGTTTAAAGAGCAACAGAAGATAACTAAAAAGACAATACGGGGAGAAAAGATGAGGTACGAAGGTAAGCTAACCGAGAATATAAAGGAGGATAGTAAAAGCTTCTTTAGGTATGTGAAGAGGAAAAAGTTAGTTAAGACCAAAGTTGGACCCTTCAAGACTGAAAAAGATGAATTTATTATGGGGAACAATGAAATGGCAGATGAGTTGAACAGGTACTTTGGATCTGTCTTCACTAAGGAGGTCACAAACAATCTTCCTGATTTACTAGTGGCCAGAGGATCTGGGGTGATGGAGGAACTGAAGGAAATCCACATTAGGCAGGAATTGGTGTTGGGTAGACTGATGAGACTGAAGACTGAGAAATCCCCAGGTCCTGATGGTCTGCATCCCAGAGTACTTAGGGAAGTGGCTCTAGAAATCGTGGATGCATTAGTGATAATTTTCCAATGTTCTACAGATTCAGGACTAGTTCCCGTGGATTGGAGGGTAGCTAATGTTATCCCACTTTTTAAGAAATGCGGGAGAGTGAAAACAGGGAATTATAGACCAGTTAGCCTGACATTGGTGGTGGGGAAGATGCTGGAGTCAATTATAACAGATGAAATAGTGGCACATTTGGATAGCAGTAACAGGATCGGTCCGAGTCAGCATGGATTTACAAAGGGGAAATCATGCTGGACTAATCTTCTGGAATTTTTTGAGGATGTAACTAGGTAAATGGACATGGGAGAGTCAGTGGATGTAGTGTTCCTGAACTTTCAGAAAGCATTTGATAAATTCCCACATAGGAGATTAGTGGGCAAAATTAGGGCACATGGTATTGGGAATAGAGTGCTGACATGGATAGAAAATTGGTTGGCAGACAGGAAACAAAGAGTAGGGATTAACGGGTCATTTTCAGAATGGCAGGCAGTGACTAGTGGGGTGCCGCAAAGTTCGGTGCTGGGACCACAGCTATTTACAATATATATCAATGATTTAGATGAAGGGATTCAAAGTAACATCAGCAAATTTGCAGATGACACAAAACTGGGTGGCAGTGTGAACTGTGAGGAGGATGCTATGAGAATGCAGGGTGACTTGGACAGGTTGGGGGAGTGGGCAGATGCATGGCAGATGCAGTTTAATGCGGATAAATGGGAGGTTATCCACTTTGGTAGCAAAAACAGGAAGGCAGATTACTATCTAAATGGTGTCAAGTTGGGAAAAGGGGAAGTACAACGGGATCTGGGGGTCCTTGTTCATCAGTCAATGAAAGTAAGCATGCAGGTACAGCAAGCAGTGAAGAAAGCGAATGGCATGTTGGCCTTTAAAACAAGAGTAGTTGAGTACAGGAGTAAATTAGCCCTTCCGCAGTTGTATAGGGCCCTAGTGAGACCACACCTGGAGTATTGTGTGCAGTTTTGGTCCCCTAATTTGAGGAAGGACATTCTTGCTATTGAGGGAGTGCAGCGTAGGTTTACAAGATTAATTCTTGGAATGACAGGACTGTCACATGCTGAGAGAATGGAGTGGCTGGGCGTGTCCACTCTGGAGTTTAGAAGGATGAAAGGATATCTTATAGAAACATATAAGATTATTAAGGGTTTGGACACATAGAGGCAGGAAACATGTTCCTGATGTTGGGGTAGTCCAGAACTAGGGGCCACAGTTTAAGAATAAGGGGTAAGCTGTTTAGAACAGAGACGAGGAAACACTTTTGCACAGAGAGTTGTGAGTGTGGAATTCTCCGTCTACGAGGGTGTTGGAGTCCGGTTCTCTGGATGCTTTCAAGAGAGGGCTAGATAGGGCTCTTAAAGATAGCGGAGTCAGGGAATATGGGGAGAAGGCAGGAACGGGGTACTGATTGGGGATGATCAGCCATGATCACATTGAATGTCGGTGCTGGCTCGAAGGGCTGAATGGCCTACTCCTGCACCTATTGTCTATTGGAAGGGTGTGAATGGCCTTCTGCCATCCAGCCAACCTGCTATCCATACCAGTATCTGCGGTTTGATACCATGGGCTCTCACCTTCTTTAGCAGCCGCACGTGTGGCACCTTATCAAAGGCTTTCTGAAAATCGAGGTAAACAACATCCACTGATGTCTGTCCTGCTATTTATTTCCCTTCAGTTCTCCGCTTCACAAAGCCACGCTGATTTCGACCTATTTTAATGTGAACTTCTAAGTACTCCGTAACCTCACCCTTGATAATGGACTCTAAAATGTTACCAAATACTGAAGTCAGACTAACCGGCCTATAGTTCCCAGTATTCTGCTTTGCTCTCTTCTTGCACAGCGTGGTAATATTGGCAATTTTCCAATCATCTGGAACCACCCCTGACTCTAGTGATTCTTGAAATAACTCTGTCAATGCCTCCACAATCTCTAAAGCCACCGCTTTCAGAACCCTAGGGTGCCGTCCATCTGGTCTGTGCAGAATATAGTTCTCAGCTTTGTAGTGCATCAGTTCCATCGACAGACAAGCTAACATCAGGCAAAGGGAGACACAAGAGACTGCAGATGTTGGAATCTGAAGCACAAAAAGCAAACAGCTGGAGGATCTTAGTGGATTGAGCAGCACATGTTGAGGGAGAGCATCACAATTTCAGCATTGTTGGCAAATACTAGAGGCAGATGTGACTGTAGGGTGGCATGGTAGAGAAACTGCCTTACAGCGCCAGAGACCCGGGTTCGATCCTGACTACGGGTGCTGTCTATACAAAGCTTGTACATTCTCCTCGTGACCTGGGATGTCAGGACTTTCATATGAAGAAATATTGGATAGACTCGGTTTGTACTCGCTAGAATTTAGAAGATTGAGGGGGATCTTATAGAAACTTACAAAATTCTTAAGGGGTTGGACAGGCTAGATGCAGGAAGATTGTTCCCGATGTTGGGGAAGTCCAGAACAAGGGGTCACAGTTTAAGGATAAGGGGGAAATCTTTTAGGACCGAGATGAGGAAAACATTTTTCACACAGAGAGTGGTGAATCTCTGGAATTCTCTGCCACAGAAGGTAGTTGAGGCCAGTTCATTGGCTATATTTAAGAGGGAGTTAGATGTGGCCCTTGTGGCTAAAGGGATCAGGGGGTATGGAGAGAAGGCAGGTATGGGATACTGAGTTGGATGATCAGCCATGATCATATTGAATGGCGGTGCAGGCTCGAAGGGCCGAATGGCCTACACCTGCACCTATTTTCTATGTTTCTATGTTTCTATGACCTGCTTGGGTTTTCTCAGAGATCTTTGATTTCCTCCCACACTCCTAAGACGTACAGGTTTGTAGACTAATTGGCTTGGTATAAATGTAAAATGTCGTGTGTGTTGGTGGGGTAGTGTTGATGTGCGGGGGATCGCTGGTCAGTGCGGAGTTGCTGGGCCGAGGGGCCTGTTTCTCTAAACTAAACTAGATACGAATGGAACGGGGTAATTTCCACTCCTGCCTCAGACAGAAGAGCTGCAGGAAATCTGGAGGAGTCAGCACAAATAGTCAGTTGGAGTCATGGAGTCAGCTCACCATGTCCATGGCGATCATGACAGAAGCCTCCTCTTGGCGATCCCCGGAAACGACGACACGATGCACTCTGTGACACATGGAGTGACCAATTCTATCAACATTTTCGACAACGACGGAAGCCAACAGTGTGCTATGCTTCGTCTGACACTCAAGCGAACGAACCATTTCCTTCCTAGACCTTTTTTGAGTGACCCCATTTGTCTCCATTGGTGCAAGGTATGAATAATTAGACATTTCTACAACGTGTTTGGAAAGGTGCATTGGCCCTTTCTTTCTTCCCGAGGTCTAAACATTCTTACCTTTCATCATTGCCACACCAAATGTGGACAAATGGAATTAGGCACAATGGCATCTGCAGTTCCTTCCTACCATTGGAATTGAGGCGGTTTAAGTGCCTCCTTCCCATCACGGATATATTTCTAAATCATTGTCAAAGCACACCCTATATACAGGGAAGAGATGAGCACTGGACACCCTGCCTGCCTCAAAATATGATTTAAAAAAATCCTGCTCTGCTTTCTCTTTGGAACCTACTTGTATCAAAGGTATCAAAGGTATTTTATTGGTCACATTCACATACACCTAGGTGTAGTGAAGTGAAATGCTTCTTGCCATTTTGCAGCACATAAAGAAGGAATACAGACATAACATTAATAAGAGTTTTAAACATAAAGAACATCCCCCCACAATGGTTCCCATTATGAGGGAAGGCACAAAGTCCAGTCCCCAACCCCAGTTCACCCATAGTCGGGCCTATTGAGGCCTCCACAGTTGCCTCTACGGAGGCCCGATGTTCCAGGCCATTCTCGCCGGGTGATGTTGCTCCGGCATCGGGAGAATCCTCTCAGCGGCTTGGGAACCCTGGAATGGCCGCTTCCGTACTGGAGGCCGCGGCTTTCAAAGCCAACAAGGCCGCGCCGGTTGGAGCTCCACAACTGGCGATCTCATCTAGAGATCCCAGGCTCCCGATGTAAAGTTCAGCGCCGCCGCCCGCGGCCAGTCGCTCCACAGTCCCGCAGCTCCGCGATGTTTTCCTCAGCGAACTTCAGCTCACCGGAGCTCCAGCGCGGCGACCCAGGCAAGGCATCGCCAGCTCCGCGATAGCGCTCCAGCGTTGTGCCGCCACCGAAGCCGAGGATCTGGGCGGTCCCTGACAGGAAATGCCGCTCCAGGCCCGCTGGTAGGCCGCGAGGACGGGTCGATCCTGCAGCCCAGAGAAAAGCTCCCTCTCTGACCAGGTAGGGACCCTGAAAGGTAGTTTCCCCCTCCCCCCCCCCCCCCCCCCCCCCCCCACATAAAAAAGTCTAGACCTCCAAACAAAACACTTAAATAACTAAAATAAAAAATAAAAAGATGAAAAGACAGACAGCTGCTGGTTGGGCAGCCGTGCACAGGACTTGTATGTGTTTGAAGCGTTTTTTTCCAGCTGAAATGAATTAATGACTGCGGTGGTAGGATCTGTTTCATTGTCGAGCTGATGCTGTAGCTTGAGGACTTACTGACAATTATGCAAGGAATCAGTCTTTTATTGTAAGGAGAGAGGATTATGCCATTAAGCCTCCCAATATTTTTCTTTGTTTTTAGTTTAGCGGAAACAGGCCCTTCGGCCCATCGGGTCCGTGCTGATCAGCGATCCCCGCATATACACCCACTTGGGACAATTTTTAAAAAACATTTACCAAGCCAATTTACCTACAAACCTGCACGTCTTTGGAGTGTGGTAGGAAACTGAAGATCTCGGAGTGTGGGAGGAAACTGAAGATCTCGGAGAAAGCCCACACAGATCACGGGAAGAAGGTACACACTCCGTACAGACAGCACCCGTAGTTGGGATCGAACCCGGGTCTCCGGAGCTGCATTCGCTGTAGGGCAGCAACTCTACCGCTGCGCCACCGTGCCACTCGTTTGTTCTGTCAGATCTGGATTGACCTGTATCTCGTTTCAATTGTACCTGCTTTTTCTCCTCATCACTTCATATACTTAATCAAAAGTGCACATGCTTGTAGTCTTAGAAATTTCAGTAAATTTAACTTGCAGAGGCTGTTAAGGGGAGGACATTCCAGTCACCAGCATATTGTAGAAAAGCCCTATCCTTATTTTTGTTTTGAAAATAGGCCCTTCGGCCCACCGTGCATGCTGACCATTGATCCCCCGTTCACACTAGATCCATGTTATCCCACTTCCTCATCCACTCCTTGCACACTAGGAGAAATTTTACAGAGGTCCATTCATCTACAAACCCGCACATCTTTGGGATGAGGGAGGAAGCCGGAGCTCCTGGACAGTCGCAGGAAGAGAGAAACGTAGAAACATAGAGAATAGGTGCAGGGAAAAAGGTGCCCTTATTCTTAAACTGTGACTCCTGGCTCCGGACTCCCCCAACATGGGGAACATTTTTCCTGCATCAAACCCGCACGTCTTTGGGATGAGGGAGGAAACCAGAGCCCCCAGAGGAAACCCATATGGTCGCAGGAAGGACCTGCAAACTCCATACACAGACAGCACCCAAGGTTGGGATGGAACCCGGTTCTCCGGCGCTGTGAGGCAGCAGCTCTCCCGGCTGCATTACTATGAGGCCACTGTACCACCACTATTTTCTTTCCAAATAGCCTAGATCTCATTTCCAGGTTAAATTTAAATTAAATGTTTTGCAATCAGTAAAAGGGCGGCATAGTGGCCTAGCGTTATGGCTTCTACCTTACAGTGCCAGAGACCGAGGTTCGATCCTGACCACGGGTGCTGTCTGTACGGAGTTTGTACGTTCCCCGTGACCTGCGTGGGTTTTCTCCGAGATCTTCGGTTTCCTCCCACACTCCAAAGACATACAGGTTTTTAGGTTGAAGATACACAAAATGCTGGAGTAATGCCCCTGTCCCACTTAGGAAACCTGAACGGAAACCTCTGGAGACTTTGCGCCCCACCCAAGGTTTCCGTGCGGTTACCAGAGGTCTTTCTCAGTCTCCCTACCTGCTTCCACTACCTGCAACCTCCGGCAACCACCTGCAACCTCCGGGAACCGCACGGAAAGCTTGGGTGGGGCGCAAAGTCTTCAGAGGTTTCCGTTCAGGTTTCCTAAGTGGGACAGGGGCATAACTCTGCGGGTCGGGCAGTATCTCTGGAGAGAAGGAATGGGTTACGTTTCGGGTCGAGACCCTTCATCACGTCACCCATTCCTTCTCTCCAGAGATACTGCCTATCCCGCTGAGTTGCTCCAGCATTTTGTGTCTTGTCTTCAATTTAAACCAGCATCTGCATGTTTTAAGGTTAATTGGCTTGGTATAAAAAGGTAAAATTGTCCCTTGTGAGTGTAGTGTAGGGTAGTGTTAATGTGCGGCAATCGCTGGTTGGTATGGGCTCGGTGGGCTGAAGGTATCTCTAAAGTTAAACTAAAAAAACAAATTCAATTTCCATTGCCTTTGCTCAGCATCTGTAACAGGAGCCACCTCTGCACATTCAGATTGATTGACGTCTCCAGACTTTCATGTCAGGATGTGAATTCAACAAGCCCTTTAATGATCTGCTATACATTCAATGCAATGGCAAATTTCTGCCATTCACTGTCCACCCCACTGAGTTCCATCGTCGTTTACACATTTCAAATTGAAGATCCTTTTAGCCTTGGAGTGCTGGTACAATGCAATGCAAGATTGTACAATTTGTTATAAAATCTCTGAGAAGAATCTTTAGACATTGCACTTTAGAGATATAGATACAGTGCGGAAACAGGCCTTTTGGCCCACCGAGTCTGCACCGACTCTATCACCCTGTACACTACAAGATACAAGATAGATTTAATTGTCACATGTGCCAGATGGCACAGTGAAATGAAATTCCCATACAGCCATACAATAAAAATAAAAATAAAGGACACAACACACTATAGAATTTAACATAAAACATCCCCACACAGCAGAATCAAAGTTCCCCATTGTGTGGGAAGGCACCAAAGTCAGTCTCTTCCTCCACTGTTCCCCGTGGTCACTAGCACTATCCTACAAACTAGGGACAAATTTACAATTGTTTACCAAAGCCAATTAACCTACAAACCTGTACGTCTTTGGAGTGTGGGAGGAAACCGGAGCACCTGGTAAAAACCCATGTGTGCACAGGGAGAACGTACAAACTCCGCACAGACAGCACCTGTAGTCAGGATCGAACCACTGGCCCTGCAAGGCAGTAACTCTAACTCTGTGCCATTGTGCCGCCCTTAGTGTGAATTGGTCTTCGGGAATAGTGTGAATCGTTCAGCCCATCAAGTCTGAGCTGGCATACTGTACAGTCAGGCAAATTATTACAACATTCTGATATAATGTATTTTTTAAATTCGGATATAATTTCAATGAATTTGCCTGGGATGCTCCCCAAGGCCAATTTCAATGTAGCTGCTTTTCTCCACGGCACTTGATATACTGAGGTGAAAGAATATATCATTGCAGTACGGTAGGCAGAACAGTGGTGCAGTGGTATTGTGGCTGCCTTACCACCCAGAGACCCAGATTTGATTCTGACGATGGGTGCTGTCTGCATGGAGTTTGTGCGTTTTCTCCAGGTGCTCCGGTTTCTTTGCGCATTCCAAAGACGTGCTGGTTTGTAGGTTAATTGGCTTCTATAAATTGTCCCTAGTGTGTAGGATGGAACTCATGTACGTTTGACTGATGGTTGGCGCGGACCCAGCGAGCCGAAGGGCCTGTATCTCTAAACTAAACTAAACAGTCTTTGAAATTTGAGTCAGTCTAACTTGCACAGCCTGTTAGAGAAGGATTACTGAGTTTAGATGCTTCAACTGAATGAGAAATTCTTGTTGGACTGACCATGGATTCATACGACTAAAGTTTAAACGTTATCCCCGTGACCTGCATGGGTTTTCTCCGAGATCTCCGGTTTCCTTCCACACTCCAAAGATGGACAGGTTTGTAGGTTAATTAGCTTGGTATAAGTGTAAATTATCCCAAGTGTGTTTAGTATGGGGTTAATGTGCGGGGATCGCTGGTTGGTGTGGACTCAGTGGGCCGAAGGGCCTGTTTCTGCGCTGTATCTCTAAACTAAACTAAACTAAAGACTGACGCACAACTTATGTCCTGTTGCCTTTCAATACCCTTCAGATAAAGATAACATTCAATTCACCTTTGAGAATAGTGACGTGGATAAGGACATTAATCTCTTTGTTTCTCCCCAGTTCCCAGTCTCCTCTAAGAAATGTTATGATTTAGTGTTGTAAGTGAAAAGTGTGATTCCTCATCTTGAATTCAATCTGCCACAGGTCTGGTTGCTTTATCTGTTGCCATGTTATGTCCTGCTTTCACCAGGAGAACTCTCAAGTAAAGTGGTGACATCTGGAATTTTGTATGTAAAAATCTGCCCATTCAACAATGTCATTATTACATATTGAGATAACAAAGTCCAGACACTGATTCCTCAGGCACTGTGCTCACCACTTCTAATTCTTTTCATTTCTCAGCTCTATTTTCATTCATGGTTTCCACAACTTCAGGTTTATTTTTAGTTATGTTTGGAGATATAGCGCGGAAACAGTCCCTTCGGCCCACCGAGTCCGCACCGACCAGTGATCACCCCACACACTAATACTATCCCACACACTAGGGACAATTTCCAATTTTTACCAAAGCCAATTGACTTACAAACCTGTATATCGATCAGCGATCCTCGCACACCAACACTATCCTACACACACCAGGGACAATTTACAATTTTTACCAGTCAATTAACCTACAAACTTGTACATCTATTGAGTGTGTGAGGAAACCGGAGCACCCAGAGAAAACCCACGCAGGTCACGGGGAGAACGTACAAACTCTGTACAAACAGCACCAGTAGTCAGGATCTAACCCGGGTCCCTGGCGCTACGAGGCAGCAACTCTACGGCAGTGCCACCGTGCTGCCCCCTTTCCTTTATCTTTAATCTCAGATCAATTATCCACGTCACAAGGTTACTTCTCTGCTGTGGAATCTTTTCAATGATTTTCTAGAAGTCTCCTGGAATGGGTTACCCAAAGAAGAAATATAGAGCTTAAGTTGTGCATACACTCTCTGGATAGAAAAATGAAAGATGATTTTATTGATACAGATGATGGTGATGGTGGTGGTGGTGGTGATGGTGATGGTGGTGATGGTGATGGTGATGGTGGTGATGGTGGTGATGGTGGTGATGGTGATGGTGGTGGTGGTGATGGTGGTGGTGGTGATGGTGGTGGTGGTGGTGGTGATGGTGGTGGTGGTGATGGTGATGGTGGTGGTGGTGGTGGTGATGGTGGTGGTGGTGGTGGTGGTGGTGATGGTGATGGTGGTGGTGGTGATGGTGATGGTGATGGTGGTGGTGATGGTGATGGTGATGGTGATGGTGGTGGTGGTGGTGATGGTGATGGTGGTGGTGGTGGTGATGATGGGGGTGATGGTGATGGTGGTGGTGATGGTGATGGTGATGGTGGTGATGGTGATGGTGATGGTGATGGTGGTGGTGGTGATGGTGATGGTGGTGGTGATGGTGATGGTGGTGGTGGTGATGGTGATGGTGGTGGTGATGGTGGTGGTGATGGTGATGATGGTGGTGGTGATGGTGATGATGGTGGTGGTGATGGTGATGATGGTGGTGGTGGTGGTGGTGATGATGGTGGTGGTGATGATGGTGGTGGTGGTGGTGATGGTGGTGGTGCTGATGGGGGTGATGGTGGTGGTGATGGTGATGGTGATGGTGATGGTGGTGATGGTGGTGGTGATGGTGAAGGTGATGGTGATGGTGGTGGTGCTGATGGGGGTGATGATGGTGGTGTTGATGGTGATGGTGGTGGTGATGGTGATGGTGGTGGTGGTGGTGATGGTGGTGATGGTGGTGGTGGTGATGGTGGTGGTGGTGATGGTGGTGGTGGTGATGGTGGTGATGGTGGTGGTGATGGTGGTGGTGATGGTGGTGGTGATGGTGATGGTGATGGTGGTGGTGATGATGGTGGTGATGGTGGTGGTGGTGATGGTGGTGATGGTGGTGGTGGTGATGGTGGTGGTGGTGGTGGTGATGGTGGTGGTGATGGTGGTGGTGATGGTGATGGTGGTGGTGGTGGTGGTGATGGTGGTGATGGTGGTGATGGTGGTGGTGATGGTGGTGGTGGTGTTTTTGCATATAAGGAACACAAAACAAACATAGAAAATAGGTGCAGAAGTAGGCCATTCAGCCCTTCGAGCCAGCACCGCCATTCAATATGATCATGTCTGATCATCAATATTCAGTATGCCGTTCCTGCATTCTCTCCGTATCCCTTGATTCCATTAGCCCTAAATCTAAACCCCTGTCCCACGGTATGAGTTCATTCCAAGAGTTCTCACTGATTTGAACTCGTAGATTTACAGTAATGGCCACTCAGGGCTCTCGTGGACATTTTTCATCATGTTGAAAAATCTTCACGAAACTTCCAGTGCTTACCTGCCATTAGCGAGTCTTCCCGATTACCTGCCGTTAGCGCTAAGAGACATCCCTGAGCTCCGACATACCCGCTACGTTCATTCTCCATGCTTACCACGAGTTTGATTTTTTTTTAACTCGGGATAGCTCTTGGAAAGAACTCGTACCGTGGGACAGGGCTATTACTCTCTCTTGAAAACATCCAGTGAATTGGCCTCCACTGCCTTCTGTGGCAGAGAATTCCACAGATTCACAAAGGAGTCACCACAAAGACGCTGACAAAGTTACAAAAAGTACCCATCCCCTGAATTGAATGAATACTTTATTGTCACATGTGACAAGTCACAGTGAAATTATTTTCTTGCATACCCAGGGTATGCAAATAGTCAGCCATAAAGGGCGCTACAAAGTTACAAATTTACAAAATGCCCGGTCCCCCTTTGTTCTCTCCCCCTCCCCTTCCCTCACGGCGGTCGTCTCATGCCGGTTCCTCCTTTGTTCCTTTCCTCGCTTCCACGTGTCCGTCCTCTTCCGTCGGTTGGCGCCGTCATTGACCACCGCACCGACCCCTCCACTATCACCGCTGGGTCCTGTCCGGATGCCTCCGTGATGCCAACCCAGGTCCCAGCTGCTGGCTCTGTAAACCCAGGCACCGTTGGCCGCGGGCTCCGTCGACCGGCGAGGCCCCACCTCTGACCCGCGAAGCACCGACCTCGGCTACTCGGCGACCCTCAGACCCTTCTTCCACATATGAAATTCTCAAGGGTCTTGACAGGGTAGATGCTGAGAGATATTTCCCCTGGTGAGATATCCAGAACAAGGGGACAGAGTTTAAGGTAAAAGATCTCCCACATAAGTTGCAGATGGAGGCTTTTCATCCTTCCGAGAGTCTTCTCGACGACCCAGTGTTGGTCGTGTGCTGAGCCATTTAGTTTAGTTTGGAGACAGATCAATGGAAGAAGCCTCTTTGGCCAACGGAGTCCACACCAAGAAAGAATCAATCACCCCTTCATGCTAGTTCTATATCACCCCACTTTTCCATCCACTCCTGGAAGAGACTGCCTGATTCATCACAGGTGCTGCCTGGTACATCACAGGTACCTCCAAAAGACAGCCAGCATCATCAAAGTCCACACCACCCTGGCCACGTTCTCATTTTTTTCTCCTACTGTTGGGAAGAAGGTGTAGGATCCTGAAAACCGTGACCACCAGATTCAAGAACAGCTTCTTCCCAAGAACCCAACATCAGGCCCTTGACCACAACACAACACTAACTTCTGGATCTTATGCTGGTTTAAACCAAAGATAGACACAAAAAGCTGGAGTAACTCAGCAGGTCAGACAGCATCTCTGGAGAATAGGAATAGGTGATGTTTCGGGTTAAGACTCTTCCTCTCCACCCGAATCATCACCTATCCCTTTTCTCTAGAGATGCTGTCTGACCCGCTGATTACTCCAGCTTTTTGTATAAATCCATGTTGGTGGACTGTTGGGTCAACCAGAGGATGTCAAGCCCCAGACAGGCCAGTCAGCTCAAAGATGCCAGATTTATTTCTTTGAAGGCATTGGTGAAACTGATTGCCTTTTACTGCAATCCAATATTTCCGTGTTTTCTATTATTGATACTAGCTCTAATTCCATCTCCAGTTAATCACTCGAATTTAAATTCCTTGGAGATGAAACTCAGATCGCTGCTTCAGCAGTGGAAGCTTTCAGAAATTAGTTCAGTAACTTAGCAACAATGCAGATATTTCCCCCTGCTTTCCTCTCTACTTTTGCTTATCTTCAGGTAATATTTTTTAACTTGTTTTTCCCTTTGATGTTTGAAGAAGGCAACAGAACTGCATTCATGAAAACTCTTTAATGAATAGATGGTATTTTGCAATTCATAATAGTCTGTAATTTTTATTCAGGTCCAGGCAAATTTTTTTCAAGCATCATAATGCCAGACGTGCCTGCTAACCCAACCTTCATTTTTACAGAAGCCATGTAAATCAATTATCAATACATTGGAAATATGATATAAATGCAGAAATTATTGGAGATTCTCAGAACGGTTCCGTTAAAAAGGTGTTGACCTGAAATATTAAATCCGTTTCTCCTTCCACACATAGAATGGAGGTAACTAACATAGATTTAATCAAAGCTGGTAGAATTGGTAGTGCTGCTGCTTCACAGTGCCAGCGGTGCAGGCTTGATCCTGACCCCGCGTGCTTCCTGTGTGGAGTTTCCACGTTCTTCCTGTGAGAAAACTCAATGCAAACTCAATGCTAGCATTTATCTCAAGAGGGCTTGTATGACTGTATGTGTTTTCTCCGGGTGTTCCAGTTGCATAAGATCATTAGACATAGGAGCAGAATTAGGCCATTCGGCCCATTGAGTCTGCTCTGCCATTTGATCGTGGCTGATCTATTTTTCCCTTTCAACCCCATTACCCTTGCATTCTCCCCGTAACCTTTTGACATCCTTACTAATCAGTCTCCGCTTTAAATATACCCGATGTCTAAGCCTTCACCAACGTCTGTGGTTTTCCTTCCACATTCTCAAGATGTGCAGGTTTGTAAGTTAATTGCTCCCTGCAAATTGCTCCTAATATGTAGGGAGTGGATGCAAAAGTGAGATAATATAGAACAAGTGTGAATAGGTCAGTATGGACAGTGGGCCGAAGGGCCTGTTTCCACGATGTTGGCTAGGCATGGGGACACTTTTCGTGCTGGTCCCAAAGAAGGATCTACTATCAACTGATACAATCGGCCTACTCTTTCAAACCTCTTTTCTACCTGTAAATCTAGTGACCAATCGTACTTGAGTTCGGCTTCTTTGTATTTATGCATAGTATTACCTGATTTGATTGGATAGCCTGCAAAGGAAAGCTTTTCAACGTACCTTGGTACATGTGACAACAATAAACCTATGCTGTATATCTAAACTAACCAAAGCTAAACTATTGCTTGACATGCTGAAGATGTCCAGCATTTTCAATTTTTATTGCTGGTCAGCTGATGTGTAGCATATATGTGCAAAAATAGTGAAAGGCCTGGATAGAGTGAATGTGGAGAGAATGTTTCCTCTAGTGGGATAGTCTAGGACCACCGAGACCCTTCTTCAGACTGATCTGAATGGTGTCAGATTAGGAAATGGGGAGGTGCAAGGAGAGCTGGGTGTCCTTGTACATCAGTCACTGAAAGTAAGCGTGCAGGTACAGCAGGCAATGAAGAAAGCAAATGGCAAGTTGGCCTTCCTAGTGAGTGGATTAGGAGCAAGGAGGTCCTACTGCAGTTGTACAGGGCCCTGGTGAGACCACACCTGGAGTATTGCGTGCAGATTTGGGATGCTAATTTGAGGAAGGACATTCGTGCTATTGAGGAAGTGCAGAATAGGTTCACCAGGTTAATTCCCAAGATGGCGGGACTGGGCTTGTAGTCACTGGAATTTAGAAGGATGAGAGGGTTCACATAGAAACATATAAAATTCTTAAGGGATCGGACACGCTAGATGCACGTAAAATGTTCCAGATGTTGGGGGAGTCCAGTAGCAGGGGCCACAGTTTAAGAATAAGCGGTAGGCCATTTAGGACTGAGATGAGTAAAACCTTTTTTTCACACAGAGAGTTGTGAACCTGTGGAATTCTCTGCCATAGAAGGCAGTGGAGGCCAATTCACTAGGTGTAATCAAGAGAGAGTTAGATATAGCTCTTAGGGCTAATGGTATCAAGGGATATGGGGAGAAAGCAGGAACAGGGTACTAATTTTGGATGATCAGCCATGATCATAGTGAATGGCAGTGCTGGCCCGAAGTGCCAAATGACCTACTCCTGCACCTATTTTCTATGATTCTATGTTTCTTTGTCAGGGGTTATGGGGAAAAGGCAGAAGAATGGGGTACAGAGGGAATGATTGATCAGCCATGATAGAATGGTGGACTAGACTTGATGTGCTGAATGGCCTTGTTCTGCTCTTGGAACTTATGAAAAATCAATTGCTCTTTCCACAGCCACATTTTTATTAAAAAAACTGAAAATCAATTGTACGATACTGACATGCTATTAAATTGTGCCATTTAATTCTTCCTTGGAAGATAAAGGGGAACAAGTTAACCTTTCAACAAGATTACAGTTTGCAAAATGTTCTCTAAAAATACATGTATCTTTTTTATAAACTGTGCTTGAAAGGTGGGAGCGATTAGCTGCCTTGATTTACACAGGAATCCTCAGGAAGCAGGAGACACAAGAGCCTGCAGATGCTGGAATGTGGAGCGAAAGGCAATCTGCTGGAGGAACTCATGTGGTCGAGCAAAAGGAAGATTCTTTGGGAGCAAGACTGCATAAGAATGTAGGGGTAAGATTTATTTTTAGTTTTAGACACACAGCACGAAAACAGGCCCTTTGGCCCACCAAGCCCACAGCGACCAGCGATCCCTGCACACTCGCACTATCGTACACAATAGGGACAATTTACAAACTTTAACAAGCCAATTAACATACAAACCTGTACGTCTTGGGAGGAAACTCGGGCACCTGGAGAAAACCCAAGTGGTCTCAGGGAGAACGTACAAACTCCACACAGACGGCACTCGTAGTCAGAGGATAGTCCGTATCGGGAATGAACTGTTAGAGCAGCATTCTGACTGGTTGCATCGTGGCCTGGTTTGGCAACTTGAACGTCCAGGAGCGAAAACAACTACAAAAAGTTGAGACCACTGCCCAATCCATCACCGGCTTTGACCTTCCCACCAGCGATAGGATCTATCGTTGTTGCTGCCTCAAAAAGGCAGCCAACATCATCAAGGACCCACACCATCCTGGCCACACACTTATCTCACCAACGCCATCAGGAAGAGGGTACAGGAACCTGAAGACGTCCAAGTTCAGGAACTGCTACTTCCCCACAGCCATCAGGCTATTAAACACAACAACAAATGAGCTCTGAACTGCAAAAGACTATATTATTATTTATTAATTGCACTATATTTGTTATTTATTGAATAGAATATGAACTTTTTCTTTTTTTACCCCATTATATACAATGTTTACATATTCACATATTCTGTTGTGTTGCAGCAAGTAGGAATTTCGGGAAATATGACAATAAAACACTCTTGACTCTGGAAGATGTTATAGATGTTATATTACAACTTTTAAAATAATGTTTGGACAGATCTCTGGATAGGAAGTATTTAAGAGGGATACAGACAAAATGAAAGCAGTTAAGCATGAAGTGCTGGTGTAACTCAGCAGATAAGGTTCATAAGGTTCATTTATTGTCACATACACCAATTGGTGTAGTGAAGTTCAAGTTGTCATTGCAGCACATTAATAAGAATAAAACATAACATAAAACATAAAAACATCCCCCCACAATGGTTCCCACTGTGAGGGAAGGCACAAAGTCCAGTCCCCACCCACTTGTCCACCCATAGTCGGGCCTATTGAGGCCTCAGCAGTCGGGACCCGATGTTTCAGGCCCTTCTCGCCGGGTGATGGTGCTTCGGCATCGGGAGAACCCTCTCAGCGGCTTGGGATGCCTGGAACGGCCGCTTCCTTACCGGAGACTGCGGCTTCCGAAGCCGACAGGCCGCGCTGGACGGAGCTCCACCACAGGTGATCTCGGCGAGAGATCCCTGGCTACCGATGTTAAAGTCAGCGCCACCGCCCGCGGCTGGCCGCTCCAAAGTCCTGCAGCTCCGCGATGTCCATCGGCGGGCTCAGCATTCCGGAGCTCCAGCGTGGCGACCCGGGCAAGGCATTGCCCGCTCCGCTCCGCGATAGCGCTCCAGCGCTGTGCCACCGCCAAGGCCGTAGTTCTGACCGGTCCCCTCAGGAAACGCCGTTCCAGACCCGATGGTAGGCTGGGAGGACGGGTCAAAGTTGCTGCTCGGAGGAAAGCTGTCTCTCCGACCTGGTAGGGACTGAAAGATACAGTCCCCCCCCCCTCCCCACCCCCCACCCCCCACACATAAAAAGAATAGACCTCCAAAACAACACTTTTTAACATACTAAAAATTTTAAAAAGGAGTGAAAGGATGGGCAGCCATACCCAACTGGACAGTGCCCCCCTGCTCATTCAGCATCTTGGAGGACATGGATAGGTGACGTTTAGCGATGAGATGGTCTGTTTCCTTGTTGAACACTTGGAGTGTTATCAAGGAATAATTCAAGATTGGGTTGGATTTTGCTAATTAGTCTTTCAGATCAGAATAGTTTGCATTCTGCCATTAAATCTGAAGAAAATCTTACGATACGATATGAGACGTAACACCTTCATTTATCCCAGGAGGGAAATTAATTTGCCAACAATCGTTAAAAACACAAAATACATGAAATGTGAAAATATGGTGACGAGAGGTAAGGCTTTGGGGATGTGCAAAGATTGAGGAGGTGGGGGGGGGGGGTGGGGGGGGGGGTGGAGGGGGGGGGGGGGGAGAGTCAGTCTCAGTCTACCCCACGACAGAACGGGGAAGAGTTGTAATGTTTGATAGCCACAGGGAAGAAGGATCTCCTGTGGCGTTCTGAGCTGCATCTTTGTGGAACCAGTCATTGGTGCTCCTCAGGTTGACCAGTGTATAATGGAGGGGGTGAGCTGTATTGCCCAGGATGCTCTGCAGTTTGAGGAGCATCCTCCCCTCCAAGACCACCTCCCAAGACTCCAACTCTGCCCCCAGGACAGAGCCAGCCTTCCTGATGAGTTTGTTGATCCTATCGGCGTCTGCGGCCTTCGCCCTGCTGCCCCAGCACATGCCAGCGAGGAAGATGGGACTGGCTACCACCGATTGGTAGAACGTCTGCAGCATCTTAGTGGAGCCTTCTCAAAAAGTATAGCCGGCTCTGTTCCTTCTTGTGCAGGGCCTTAGCGTTTCTGGACCAGTCCAGGTACACTCCAAGGACTGTCCAGGTACACTCCAAGGTATTTGTACTCCTTGGTAAACAGCACATCCACACCATTGTGTGGGACAGGGGACAGGGGACAGGGGTGTTCTTCTCCTCCTAAAGTCCACCACCAACTCCTTAGTCTTGTTGGCGTTGAGCTGCAGATGATTCATCCCACACCACTCAACAAAGTTGTTGACTACACCTCTGTATTCAACTTCCCTCCCCTCACTGAAGCAGCCCACAATTGCAGAGTCATCCAAAAACTTCTGCAGGTGGCAAGAGTCCGAGATGTACGTTAAGTCCGAGGTGTAGATGGTGAACAGGAAGGGAGAGAGGACCGTCCCCTGTGGGGCCCCCGTGTTGCTCACCAGCATGTCCAAAACACAGTTCTGTAGCCTGACGTACTGTGGTCGTCCAGTCAGGTAGTTGGTGATCCAGGACACCTATGGAGCATCCACCCGCATCTTCATCAGTTTGCTCCCTAACAGTGCAGGCCGGATGGTGTTAAAAGCACTGGAGAAGTCAAAAAACATGTCTCTCACAGTGCTTCCTGGCTTATCCAGGTGAGCATAGGAATGATGGAGCAGGTGGATGATGGCGTCCTCAACCCCCATCTTTGCTTGGTAAGCGAACTGCACGGGGTCCAGGTAGGATTTAACCAGGGGTCGCAGGTGAGTGAGCACCAGCCTCTCCAGGGACTTCATGATGTGTGAAGGCAACGCCACCATTCTGTAGTCATTGGAGGAGCTGGGACGTGTCCTCTTTGGTACAGGAACCAGGCAGGATGTCTTCCACATCACAAGAACCCTCTCCAGGCTCAGGCTCAGGTTGAAGATATGCTGGAGCACTCCGCACAACTGGTTGGCACACGCAGGCAGGAACGGGGTACTGATTGTGGATGATCAGTCATGATCACAGTGAATGGTGGTGCTGGCGCGAAGGGCTGAATGGCCTACTCCTGCACCTATTGTCTATTGTCTATTGCCTTCAGGACCCGTACCCTCGCCTGCTCAGCCTTGATGGTCAGACGCGACAAAGAAAGGGGAGAGGAAGTGGATCAGGGAGATTGAGGGGGAGAGACTGTCGGGGAACAGGGGGGAGGGTGGTCAGAGGCCCCACCATCAAACCTGTTAAAAAAAAACTGGTCTCCTTGCAGCCTGTAATGCTCTTCATCCTGCTCCACACATCCCTCATGTAGTTCTGCTGAAGGTTATGCTCCAGCTTCCACCTGTAGTTGTCCTTGCTCTGTCTCAGTCTGGCCTTCAGGTCTTTCTGCACTCCCACTGCTATCCGCCCGAACAGCTTGAAAGCCGTTCACACTCGTGTTGAACTCAGGGATGTCCTCGTGGAGCCATGTCTCCATGAAACACATCACACAGCTCTCACAGTCCTCCCTCTGAGTCCTCACTAGTGCAGCTAGCTGGCCCATCTTGTTAGCCAGCGATCTCACATTCTCCATCGTGATGGAAGGCAAGTATGGCTTGTACCTCCTTTTCTCCGCACGTTGTTTTACTCCCGCCCGGCATCCCTTGTATTTCCTCCTCAGTTCCTTGGGGATTTCTGATATAACCCTGGTGAAGCCAGCCGGTCGGGGCGGTCGGAACTTCCAGCAGTTGATCCCTGGTGTAAACAACAAAGAGACCAGCTCCTGATTGTTGCAGAGACAGAGACACGCTGAAAAAGAGACATGCCGAGGAAAGAGATTAAAAACATTCTTGGAGTTCTATGCTCACCCAATGAAACATAGAAATCAGGACATTTTGGTATCATTTTTATTAACTGTTGAAGAATTAGCCCTTGAATCCGCGAAGATGTTTATTTCATTGGTAATTGCGGATGAAAGAATCAGGAAACAAGTTCCTTTTGAAGGTACATTCAATCTTATATTTCCCTTTAATGATTTTATTTGTGAACTTTTGACATTCTTTTACTTGTTTTGGTTTTGCTAGATTTTAATAATTTATAATTGCTTTAATTATTTATCAGCTTTAGCACCTAGTAAATGCCGCTGAATATTGAAGCTGCTTGAAAAGCTATCAAAGCCAGAACTAACATTGACAACATTGCTCCCAATTTTAGCAAGGCTGTCAAAAGTACTGTATTTAGAGTTGGGGCCTGTACATCCTTAATGAAGCCTCCCTCCATTTAATGTAATAAATCACCTCAATTTGTTCTTTATCAGTTCTTCATCAGTTTTTTAACACTATTTCGTAGCGAATATCGGCGTAGCGATATTAAAAGTGTTATTAAAAATATATATGCATTGCTGACACCACTGGTATATAACATTTCTGTTGACTCCTGAAAGATGCATCAAATAGCCTTCTATCGCATTGAATAAAGTAACCGACCCCTGGTCTGCCAGGCAACAGCGGCACCTCACCTACATATCCGAATTCACGTCTGACATTCGGCATGTGGCGGGGAAGCTGAACGTTGTGGCCGACACGCTATCCCGTCCGGCGGTCCCTGAGGTTTCCGTTTTAAACCTAGGTGTGGATTACGTGGAGCTGGCAGCGGCTCAAAGGGCTGATGCCGGAATGGAGGATTACCGCAATGCTGAATCGGGGCAGGCGTGCGGGTCATTTGCGATGTTTCAAGGGGTAAAGCCCACCTGATTGTCCCGATTGCCTGGAGGCGACGCCATCCACAGCCTAGAGGAAAGCCCGGTGACTGTGGCCACTCCGTGGCGTAGAGGGCGTCCGCTGGCCGTACTGCCGCCCTCTGCACCTGTTACCCCCGGTTTTATTTCACCGGTCCCCTCTGTTACACCTGTCCCTCGTTCGCGTTTTTCACGTCCCTCCGGTTCTGTTTTGCCAGTCCCTAATGTTACACTCGCCCCGTTCTGTTCGAACCGTCCGGTTACCCGTGCGTTTCTGTACCGCGGGGGGGGGGCATGTAGCGGCGCCTGCTGGCGCATGCAGGTATTGAATCCTGCGTTCGGAAGCCGCGGTCACGTGACTCAGGAGGGGCTGTTGGATTCGCGCGGTTTCTCTTTCGCGCGGCAGTTGATCGACTGACCACCGTGGTGGCCACCGTATGTATGTAGACCTGTTTGACCATAAAACGATTTAGTAATAAAACCTGTTTAAATAAACTGGTCGTCGTCTCTGCACCGCTGAACTACCACCCACCCTCAGGGTGAAAATCGTTTCCCTCAGATCTCCTCTAACCTTCTATCTCCTCGCTTTAAACTTATGCCTTATGGTTGTAGATGTCTCCAGTAAGGGGTCTACGTCTACCAGTATCTGCCACGTCTATGTCCCTCCATCAGATCCTCCTTCGGCCTCCTCCATTCCAAGGAGTCCAGCCTATTCACACCCCCCCTCACACATATATGCCATCCCACACAATATCTTGGTGAATCTCCTCTGCACCCTCTCCAGTTCAGTCACATCCTTCCTGTAGGTTGGCGACCAAAACTGCACACAATTCCACCAGGGGGCGCCGCACGATGGCAGCCTCGCCTACAGTCTGTCTGTCCTTTTCATCTTTTTTTTTGTTATTTTGAGTGTTTTTAAAAGTATGTGTTAATGTTCTCTGGTTTGTTTTATGTGGGGGGTCGGGGGAAACTTGTTTTCAATCTCTTACCTTGCCGGAGATGCGATTGTTTTCCGGATCGTATCTCCAGTCGCTCTGCGGCCTAACATCATGGAGCTGGCGGCCTTGCTCGGGACTGCCTTTGAGCCCCACCGCGGGGACGTGGACTTAACATCGGAGTCGATCCCTTGCCTAGGATCGACACTCCGACCGCGGCCTACGGATTTCACCATCGAGGAGCTCGCAGTCTCGGGTAGAGACCGAGTCGGGAGGCTCCAACGACACAGAAGGTTGATCGGTGGAGCTGAGATTCCCCCCCCCCCGATGCAGGAGCTTGATCGCCCCGACGCGGAGGACCCGCCGCCGGCCACAGGAGCCAAGATCACCCCGGGGCCCCCAACCGCTGGAGGACAAAGTAGGGAGAGATTGAACTTTTTTATCGCCTTCCATCACAGTGAGGAATGTGGAGGAGTCACTGTGGTGGATGTTTATGTTAAAATGTATTCTAATAATAAATAATAATAAATTTTATTTAATGGGCGCCTTTCAAACATCTCAAGGACACCTTACATAGTATATCGGAATAACATATAATCGGAATAAAACAAGTAATAAAGACATCACAGAGACACAAATTAAAAACAGGATTCAATCCAAAAACAGAAAATCAAAAACACAGTGTGAAGAGGGAGCAGCGGCAGCCAAAGCGCGCCAGCGTCCACTCTCTCTTCACGGCAGCCATCTTGGACACAGACCTACAAGACTACAATTAGACAAAAAAATCATCCCCCCACAGTGGGTAGCACTGTGGGGGAAGGCACAATGTCCAGTCCCCACCCCATGTTCACCCCAAAGTCAGGCCTATTGAGGCCACCGCAATTGCCTCTACGGAGGCCCGATGTCCCTGGCCGTTCTCACCGGGTGGTCTTGCCCCGGCGTCGGGAGAGTCCTTTCGGCGGCTGGGCCACCTGGAACGGCCGCTTCCTGGTTGGAGCCCGCGGCTGCCGAAGCCGACAAGGCCGCGCCGGTTTGGAGCTCCCATGCTCCCGATGACAAAATCGGCGCCGCCTCTCCGCTCCGCAGACCCGCAGCCCGGAGTTGTTGCTCTCGGCGGTCCAGCTCGCCAAGCTCCAGCGCGTCGCTCCAGCGCGGCGACCCAGGCAAGGGATCGCCCGCTCCGCTCCAACGCTCCAATGCTGTGCCGCCGCCGAGGCCGAGGTGCTGGGCGGTCCCCGCCAGGAAACGGCGCTCCAAGCCCGCAGGTAGGCCACGAGGACGGGTCGACGGGCAGCCCGGAGAAAAGGCTGCCACACCGACCAGGTAGGGACCTAGAAATTAAGTTTACACCTACCCCCCACATTAAAAAGACCATATCCCCTACAAACAAAAAACAGGACTCACTAAAAACTATTAAAAAAACGGATTTAAAACGGATGGCTGCTGGCTAGCCGCCGTTCACCAAGATGGCTCCTCCTCCTCTCTGTGTGTTCTGTTGCTTTTTATTAGTATGATTGTATGGCAAATCAAATTCCTCATATTTTGCAAATCATACTTGGCCAATAAAGTATGAACATGATTATGATTATGATTAAGAATACACCAGCTGTGGTGTAACAAAACTTTATATGGCAGTATTGTGACCACCATGCTCTTGTGATGTTGTTAATGAAGGCCAGCAGCCCACATTCCTCATTATTCTCTTGATATCTAAAAAAGGAATTGATTCATCCATTGAACGTAAGGAGGTCAAAGCAGGTCATCTCACAACATCTGGATGAGCACTAGAATCGCCAAAGCTTAGCTGGCTTTGAGCCAACTGCTGGTAAATCGGAATAGGATTGATGATTGGCATGGAGATAGTGGGCTGAAGGGCCTGTTTCTTTAGTTTAGTTTAGAGCTACAGCGCGAAAACAGGTCCCTGCGGCCCAACGAGTCCACGCCACCCAGCAACCCTGCACAACAGCGCCATCCTGCACACGAGGGAAAATTTACATTCTTTACCAAAACCAAATTAACCTACAAACCTGTATGTCTTTGGAGTGTGGGATGAAACCATAGCACCCGGGGGAAACCCACGTGGTCACGGGGAGAACATATAAACTCCATTCAGACAGAACCCGTAGTCAGGATTGAACCCGCTTCTCTGGCACTGTAAGGCAGCAACTCTACCACTACGCCACCAAGCTGTTCAGTAAGACATTATGACTCTAAATGGGTATAGTGCCGAAAACTGGTATTGAGGAAATAAAATCAACCATGGTCTTTAATTTTACTTTCAAGGATACAGTGTGGAAACAGGCCTTCAGCCCACTGAGTCTGCGCTGACCAGCAATCACCCATTCACATTTGTTCCATGTTAACCCTCTTTCGCATCCTACACACCAGGTGCAATTTACAGGAGTCAATTAACCTACAAACCTGCACTTGTTTATGGTGTGGGAGGAAACCTGAGCACCTGGAGGAAGCCCACGCAGTCACAGGCAGAATATCCAAAATACACACAGACTGAGCATGAGGACAGAATCGAACCCGGGTCACTGGAGCTGCGAGGCATCAACTCCACCCCTCCGCCACCTTATTGCCCAAAGGTGATAAGTAAGTGGGGTTAGAGATGATCTTAGGAGAAGATTTTCACCCTGGGAAGAGATTCTGTATTCCTGCTATGCGCTGGCCCACATATAATGCTGGAGTATGCTATGTTTGACTTTTAATGTCTATGTGTTGACCTTTAGAATTAACATAGTCCATTCTTGACTTTATTACTCATCGGATCAACTGTGTTGCATTGTATGTAGCACGTAATTCTGGTAGAAGGACATGGAGCCTGCGTCGAACGCAGTCAGAGGACCCACCGCTGGGAATAAAGGAGGACACAGCAAGGGAGAACCACTATGGGTGGGGATGACAGAGGTGGGCCTGGAGCGATTGGAAACCGCTGTGAACAGTGGGGGGGAGGGAGGAGAACAAAGGAGGACCTGGCACGGGATACTTTGTAACATTGTCGACGTCCTTTACGTGGCAACTATTTGCATACCTTGGGTATGCCAGCAAAGAATTTCACTGTGACTCGTCAATAAAATATTCTATATAGGAATAGAAGTAGAATTAGACCATTCGACCCATCAAGTCGACTCCACCATTCAATCATGGCTGAATTATCTTTCCCTCCTAACCCCATTCTCCTGCCTTCTCCCCATAACCTCTGACACCTGCACTGATCGAGAATCTATCTGTCTCTGCCTTAAAAAAATCCACTGACTTGGCCTCCACAGCCTTCAGTGACAAACAATTCCACAGATTCACCACCCGCTGACGAAATAATTTTCTCCTCATCTCCTTCCTAAAATAATGCCCTTTAATTCTAAGGCTATGATCTCTTGTCCTAGACTCTCCAATCCAATTCAATTCAATTAAATTCAATGATAATATGGACAGAGAACTGCAGATAGATTGAAAGTGATAGGTATAATATAATAATTAAGAGTTTCCCCTCAATTGCCCCGTGGAGCACCTTTTTTCCACACAAAGGTGGTATGTGTAGTGAGCTACCAGAAGAAATGGTGGAGGCAGGTCCAATTATACTGTTTAAAAGACGTCTAGGCATGGTTCATGGATAGGAAAAGTTTTGAGGGATATGGGATAAATCCAAGGATGTGGGACCAGCTGAGGAAGGTAACTCTGTTAGAGTGATTGGCTTTACTTTAGACTTTAGAGATACGGCCTGGAAACAGGCCCTTCGGCACACTGAGTCCGCGCCGACCAGCGATCACCCCGTGCACTAGCACTATCCCACACACTAGGGAAAATCTACAGCCGCTTTTTTACAGTAGCCAATAAACCAACAAAGCTGTACGTCTTTGGAGTGTGATAGGAAACCAGAGCACCTGGGGAAAACCCACGCGGTCACAGGGAGAATGTACAAACTCTGTACAGAGAGCACCCATTGTCAGGATGAAACCTGGGTCTCTGGCGCTGTAATAGCCCTGTCCCACGGTGCCAGTTCATTCCAAGAGCTCTCCCGAGTTTGCCCTGATTCGAACTCGGAGATTTACGGTAATGGCCACTCGTCGATACTCGGGGCTCTCGTGGCCATTTTTCAACGTGTTTAAAAATCTTCCTGCCATTAGTGAGTCTTCCCGAGTACCTGGCGTTAGTGTTACGAGCCGCTAAGAGACATCGCCGAGCTCCGACGTACCCGCTACGTTCATTCTCCGTGCTTACCATGAGTTTGATTTTTTTTAAACTCGGCAGAGCTCTTGAATTAACTCGCACCGTGGGACAGGACTTTAAAGCAGTAACTTTGCCACTGCTCTGCTGTACCGCCCCAATGTTGGGCCAAAGGGCCAGTTTTGATGCTATATAACTCTAACTCTATGACTCTTTGTTGGCCGAGAAAACAACTTCTCATGGCAACATATCTGGACACCACTGTCACCCATATTTCAAAAGCAAGTAAGAATAATCTTTACAGATTCTTGCAACTAGTTGACTAGGTCATGTGGAAAAGATGCAACAATTTGAGTCGTTCCTTTATGAAAGAGATAAAATAGCATTAAACATATAAATAGCATTTACATGCAAGCAATTGTAATGCTCATACAGAGATCAAAGTAGCAGGGTTATGATCTCAATTAGTTCATACTTAAAAATTAATCATTCTCGAATTAATTAATAAAAAATGAAATAGATTCACTACAGCAGTGAAGCGAAATCTACTGAGGACATGCATTGCTATAAAAATAATCTTAAAGACCATTGTACTGTCAAAATGCATCTCAAAATTGCGGTCTATAATACATACCATCTTTCCCAAATGCTCTCTTAAGGCAATACAGCCATCAGTGCATGCCAAGCAAGGATTAGAATGTCCTTAGGGATTCTTCCAATCTCCAGCGGTAACTTTAGTGGCAGTAATTTTGGAGGAGTCATGTAAAAGCCGTCAGACTACATCTCATCATTGAAGCCTTCTCTGTGTAACAGGAGTCTATAATTGACACCACTGTCGCATTTCCTTCACGGGCAAAGCCTTTTCCCCCAGCTCCCCCTCAAAGATGACGTTGCACACCAGAATGTATCGTACATCACCGATGACACATGCCCAAGCTGGGAGTCATCTGCATCAGCGTGAGGCATGTCTAGCTGTGCCTCCGTGACCTGAAGCCCCTTTAATAATGCCGTGTAGCATCTGTGTAAATTCCACTCCAGAATAATGAAGTCCGAAATGAATGCTTTCTGAACATCATTATCCACTTGCATGGCTGAATTGCCACAGCATCTTATTTTCCTGTCATCAATGAGGTCCCTAATGGCGTTCCAAAATGTTAAAGTTATCATTCGTTTCATATTGCTCTTACCTCAATTTGGTTTGATTTGTTATTGTCACATGTACTGAGGTACAGTGAAAAGCTTTTTTGTTGCATGCTATCCAGTTGGCGAAAAGTCAAAACATGATTACAATCTGGCCGTCCACAGTGTACATATATAGGATAAAGGGTGTAAAATTTAGTCCAAGATAAAGTCCAGAAGATCCCAATTAAAGATGGTTCAAGGTCTCCAATGAAGTAGATGGGAGGTCAGACAAAGTCCAGTACAGTCTGATGAAATGTGGACTGGGGGTCTCCATTGAGGTAGATGGTGGCCACAATCACTCTCCAGTTGGTGACAGGATAGTTCATTTGCTTGTTACCAGCTGGGAAGAAACTGTCCCTGAATCTGGAGGTGTGCATTTTCAAATTCTGTACGACTTACCTGATGGGAGAGGGGAGAAGAGGGAGTGACCGGGGTGATTCTGGTCCTTGATTATGCTGCTGGCCTTGCCGAGGCAGCGTCAGGTATAAATTGAGCCAATGGAAGGGAGACAAAAATGCTGGAGAAACTCAGCGGTTGAGGCAGCATCTATGGAGCGAAGGAAATAGGCAACGTTTCGGGTCGAAACCCTTTTTCCGACTGATGTGAGGGTGGGGAGGGGGGGGGGGGGGGGGGGGGAAGAAGAAAGGAAGAGGAGGAGCCAGTAGGCTGAGGGAGAGCTGAGAAGGGGAGGAGAATGGAAGGGAGGTTGGTTTGTGTGATGGTCTGGGCTGGGTCCACAACTCTCTGCAATTTCATGCAGTTTTGGATGGAACTGTTCCTAAACCATGCTATGATGCACCGGATAAAGTGGTTGCTACAGTTGTACTATTCTACATTCCATGTTCTATTTACCCCTTGTTTATTTATTTACTGGAGTTTGAAGTCCCGAGTTGTCATATTGAGATCAAAATTCTTGAACCAAGCAATTGCTTTCTTGTGTGGGAAGAAACTGCATATGCTGGCTTACACTGAAGATAGACATAAAAAAAAAGCTGGAGTAACTCAGCGGGACCGGCAGCATCTCTGGATAGAAGGAATGGGTGACGTTTCGTGTGGAGACCCTTCTTCAGAATGAGGAAGGGTCTGGACCCGAAACCTCGCCCATTCCTCCTATCCAGAGATGCTGCCTGTCTCACTGAGTTACTCCAGCATTTTGTGACTATCTTTTGTTTTCTTGTCATAATTATCGTGGCTCAGCCTCAAATCCCATTTGCCTGCCGACTGAGTCATTAATCCGACAGATCTCATTCATCTGTGAGCTATATCTTGTACTGCAGGATGAGCCTTGATCTGCCCCTGTAACTGCACACATCCGCTGGTGTCACACTGTACCCGGTGCATAGGGCTGGTGAAGTTCCATCCCCTCCGTGTCTTCCACTCATCTAAACTGTGAATCAGTCATGTCATAAGGTCATAAGTGATAGGAGGAGAATTAGACCATTCGGCCCATCTAGTCTACTCCGCCATTCAAACGTGGCTGATTATCTCTCCCTCCTAACCCCATTCTCCTGCCTTCTCCCCATAACCTCTGACACCCGTACTAATCAAGAATCTATCTATCTCTGCCTTAAAAACATCCACTGACTTGGCCTCCACAGATTCACCAATAAATACATCTCTCCTCATCTCCTTCCTAAAAGATCGCCCTTTAATTCTGAGGCTATGATCTCTTGTCCTAGACTCTCCAATCCAATTAAATTCAATTAAATTCAATGATAATATGGACAGAGAACTGCAGATAGATTAAAAGTGATAGGAATAATATAATATTAAGAGTTTCCCCTCAATTGCCCCGTGGAGCACCTTTTTTCCACACAAAGGTGGTATGTGTAGTGAGCTACCAGAAGAAATGGTGGAAGCAGGTCCAATTATACTGTTTAAAAGACGTCTAGGCATGGTTCATGGATAGGAAAAGCTTTGAGGGATATGGGATAAATCCAAGGATGTGGGACCAGCTGAGGAAGGTAACTCTGTTAGAGTGATTGACTTTACTTTAGACTTTAGAGATACGGCCTGGAAACAGGCCCTTCGGCACACTGAGTCCGCGCCGACCAGCGATCACCCCGTGCACTAGCACTATCACACACACTAGGGAAAATCTACAACCGCTTTTTTACAGTAGCCAATAAACCAACAAAGCTGTACGTCTCTGGAGTGTGATAGGAAACCAGAGCACCTGGGGGAAACCCACGCGGTCACAGGGAGAATGTACAAACTCTGTACAGAGAGCACCCATTGTCAGGATGAAACCTGGGTCTCTGGCGCTGTAATAGCCCTGTCCCACGGTGCCAGTTCATTCCAAGAGCTCTCCCGAGTTTGCCCTGATTCGAACTCGGAGATTTACGGTAATGGCCACTCGTCGATACTCGGGGCTCTCGTGGCCATTTTTCAACGAGTTTAAAAATCTTCCTGCCATTAGCGAGTCTTCCCGAGTACCTGGCGTTAGTGTTACGAGCCGTTAAGAGACATTGCCGCGCTCCGACGTACCCGCTACGTTCATTCTCCGTGCTTACCATGAGTTTGATTTTTTTTAAACTCGGGAGAGCTCTTGAATTAACTCGCACTGTGGGACAGGGCTTTAAAGCAGTAACTTTGCCACTGCTCTGCTGTACTGCCCCAACGTTGGGCCAAAGGGCCAGTTTTGATGCTATATAACTCTAACTCTATGACTCTTTGTTGGCCGAGAAAACAACTTCTCATGGCAACATATCTGGACACCACTGTCACCCATATTTCAAAAGCAAGTAAGAATAATCTTTACAGATTCTTGCAACTGGTTGACTAGATCATGTGGAAAAGATGCAACAATTTGAGTCGTTCCTTTATGAAAGAGATAAAATAGCATTAAACATATAAATAGCATTTACATGCAAGCAATTGTAATGCTCATACAGAGATCAAAGTAGCAGGGTTATGATCTCAATTAGTTCATACTTAAAAATTAATCATTCTCGAATTAATTAATAAAAAATGAAATAGATTCACTACAGCAGTGAAGCAAAATCTACTGAGGACATGCATTGGTATAAAAATAATCTTAAAGACCATTGTACTGTCAAAATGCATCTCAAAATTGCGGTCTATAATACATACCATCTTTCCCAAATGCTCTCTTAAGGCAATACAGCCATCAGTGCATGCCAAGCAAGGATTAGAATGTCCTTAGGGATTCTTCCAATCTCCAGCGGTAACCTTAGTGGCAGTAATTTTGGAGGAGTCATGTAAAAGCCGTCAGACTACATCTCATCATTGAAGCCTTCTCTGTGTAACAGGAGTCTATAATTGACACCACTGTCGCATTTCCTTCACGGGCAAAGCCTTTTCCCCCAACTCCCCCTCAAAGATGACGTTGCACACCAGAATGTATCGTACATCACCGATGACACATGCCCAAGCTGGGAGTCATCTGCATCAGCGTGAGGCATGTCTAGCCGTGCCTCCGTGACCTGAAGCCCCTTTAATAATGCCGTGTAGCATCTGTGTAAATTCCACTCCAGCATAATGAAGTCCGAAATGAATGCTTTCTGAACATCATTATCCACTTGCATGGCTGAATTGCCACAGCATCTTATTTTCCTGTCATCAATGAGGTCCCTAATGGCGTTCCAAAATGTTAAAGTTATCATTCGTTTCATATTGCTCTTACCTCAATTTGGTTTGATTTGTTATTGTCACATGTACTGAGGTACAGTGAAAAGCTTTTTTGTTGCATGCTATCCAGTTGGCGAAAAGACAAAACATGATTACAATCTGGCCGTCCACAGTGTACATATATAGGATAAAGGGTGTAAAATTTAGTCCAAGATAAAGTCCAGAAGATCCCAATTAAAGATGGTTCAAGGTCTCCAATGAAGTAGATGGGAGGCCAGACAAAGTCCAGTACAGTCTGATGAAATGTGGACTGGGGGTCTCCATTGAGGTAGATGGTGGCCACAATCACTCTCCAGTTGGTGACAGGATAGTTCACTTGCTTGTTACCAGCTGGGAAGAAACTGTCCCTGAATCTGGAGGTGTGCATTTTCAAATTCTGTACGACTTACCTGATGGGAGAGGGGAGAAGAGGGAGTGACCGGGGTGATTCTGGTCCTTGATTATGCTGCTGGCCTTGCCGAGGCAGCGTCAGGTATAAATTGAGCCAATGGAAGTGAGACAAAAATGCTGGAGAAACTCAGCGGTTGAGGCAGCATCTATGGAGCGAAGGAAATAGGCAACGTTTCGGGTCGAAACCCTTTTCCCGACTGATGTGAGGGTGGGGGGGAGGGGGGGGGGAAGAAGAAAGGAAGAGGAGGAGCCAGTAGGCTGAGGGAGAGCTGAGAAGGGGAGGAGAATGGAAGGGAGGTTGATTTGTGTGATGGTCTGGGCTGGGTCCACAACTCTCTGCAATTTCATGCAGTTTTGGATGGAACTGTTCCTAAACCATGCTATGATGCACCGGATAAAGTGGTTGCTACAGTTGTACTATTCTACATTCCATGTTCTATTTATCTCTTGTTTATTTATTTACTGGAGTTTGAAGTCCCGAGTTGTCATATTGAGATCAAAATTCTTGAACCAAGCAATTGCTTTCTTGTGTGGGAAGAAACTGCATATGCTGGCTTACACTGAAGATAGACATAAAAAAAAAGCTGGAGTAACTCAGCGGGACCGGCAGCATCTCTGGATAGAAGGAATGGGTGACGTTTCGTGTGGAGACCCTTCTTCAGAATGAGGAAGGGTGTGGACCCGAAACCTCGCCCATTCCTCCTATCCAGAGATGCTGCCTGTCTCACTGAGTTACTCCAGCATTTTGTGACTATCTTTTGTTTTCTTGTCATAATTATCGTGGCTCAGCCTCAAATCCCATTTGCCTGCTGACTGAGTCATTAATCCGACAGATCTCATTCATCTGTGAGCTATATCTTGTACTGCAGGATGAGCCTTGATCTGCCCCTGTAACTGCACACATCCGCTGGTGTCACACTGTACCGGCTGCATAGGGCTGGTAAAGTTCCATCCCCTCCGTGTCTTCCACTCATCTAAACTGTGAATCAGTCATGTCATAAGGTCATAAGTGATAGGAGGAGAATTAGACCATTCGGCCCATCTAGTCTACTCCGCCATTCAAACGTGGCTGATTATCTCTCCCTCCTAACCCCATTCTCCTGCCTTCTCCCCATAACCTCTGACACCCGTACTAATCAAGAATCTATCTATCTCTGCCTTAAAAACATCCACTGACTTGGCCTCCACAGATTCACCAATAAATACATCTCTCCTCATCTCCTTCCTAAAAGATCGCCCTTTAATTCTGAGGCTATGACCTCTAGTCCTGGACTCTCCCACTAGTGGAAACATCCTCTCCACAGCCACTGTACCCAAGCCGTTCACTGTTCTGTATGTTTCATTGAGGTCCCCCCTCAGTTGTGCCCACTCGTTGTCAGGGAAAACGGAGAATCAACACATGGGCGTCAGAATGGAAGAAATAAACACAATATGGATTTTTCCCCAGACAGGGTGACACGGTGTCGTACCGGTAGAGTTGCTGCCTTTCAGCGGCAGAGGCTCAGGATCAATCCAGACTAATGAACCGAAAGGTAAGTTTATTATAAAGAAGTCTGAAGAAGGGTTTCGGCCAAACGTTGCTTATTTCCTTTGCTCCATAGATGCTGCCTCACCCGCTTAGTTTCTCTAGCATTTTTGTCTACCATGTAAGTTTATTATTAATGTTTTTAAATAGCTTGCTGCAGGCTAGCTGCAATAATTCCGACATACATTTTATAATTATATATTTGCACTGTAGAGAGGTGCACTTGGAAAGGAAATCATCTGTCCACTTACATTGTCATTTCCCATATAAATGATTAGCTCAACCACCATCTTTGCTGGTAGGGGAATCACATTAATATTAACCAAGATATCAACATCTAATACTTACCCGGAGCCTTATTTTCCAGCCTCATTGCTTATTCATCAGCTTTCACTTTCAGGCCTTGGCTGTTTACCTGAATTGGCAGCGTGATTCTTATCAGTGTCAATACTTTAGACATAATTTGCAGTCGGAGTCTCTTGCGGAATTACAACCTTCTTGCATCTTGACAAGAGAATCCTGCGTAATCAAGTCATGTATTTGGAGTGGATTCAATACCCCCACACAGCACTCAGATGCTATTTCGGTGGCATGCACGCGAGTGTCATTTTGTTTTAAGTGAAACATCAGCTGCTAAAGAGTGAACGGGGTGGCAGTTGTTACCGATGGCCCCATTGATGTTATCTGTGCTTCTACATTTCCTGGAGAATGTTGCATCAATAGAGGCAAAAACAAAAAGATTCATTCAGTGGCTTTAATGTCCTTAGAGATACAGCGCAGAAACAGGCCCTTCGGCCCACCGAGTCCACACCGACCACTGATCCCCGCACATTAACACTACCCTACACACACTAGGGACAATTTACACTTATAACAAGCCAATTAACCTACTACCCGGTATGTCTTTGGAATAGGCAATAGACAATAGACAATAGATAATAGGTGCAGGAGTAGATCATTCGGCCCTTCGAGCCAGCACCGCCATTCAATGTGATCATGGCTGATCATCCACAATCACTACACCGTTCCTGCCTTCTCCCCACATCCCCTGACTCTGCTATCTTTAAGAGCCCTATCCAGCTCTCTCTTGAGAGCGTCCAGAGAACCGACCTCCACCGCCCTCTGAGGCAGAGAATTCCACTGACTCACAACTCTCTGTGTGAAAAAGTGTTTCCTCACCTCCGTTCTAAATGGCTTACCCCTTATTCTTAAACTGTGGCCTCTGGTTCTGGACTCCCCCAACATCGGGAACCTGTTTGCTGCCTCTAGCGTGTCCAAACCTTTAATAATCTTATATGTTTCAATGAGATACCCTCTCATCCTTCTAAACTCCAGAGTGTACAATCCCAGCCGCTCCATTCTCTCAGCATATGACAGTCCCGCCATCCCGGGAATTAACCTTGTAAACCCACGCTGCACTCCTTCAACAGCAAGAATGTCCTTCACAAATTAGGGGATCAAAACTGCCCACAATACTCCAGGTGTGGTCTCACTAGGCCCTGTGCAACTGCAGAACGACCTCTTTATATATCCTCTTGTTATGAAGGCCAACATGCCATTCGCTTTCTTCACTGCCTGCTGTACATTGATTGTAATCTTTTTGCTGACTGGATAGCATGCAACAAAAAAGCTTTTCACTGCACCGCAGTACATGTGACAATAATAAACTAATCTAAAGTAAAACTGAACTAAAGCGGGAAAAAGCCTGTGACCTTTTAACTTATCTATGCATCTCATGATTTTATAGACCTCGTTACGATACGATACGATAGAACTTTATTTAGAAATTGATCTGCCAACAGTCATAAAACACAAAATACATGAAACATGAAATTAAAGTGGAATTGCTTGGGGGATGTGCAAAGATTGGTGAGGGGAGTGAGGGGTGGAGGGGTGGAGGGGGGGGGGGGAGTGAGTCAGTCTCAGTCTCAGTCTACCTATGACAAGAGGGGATGAGTTGTACAGTTTGATAGCCACAGGGAAGAAGGATCTCCTGTGGCGTTCTGTCCTGCATCCTGGTGGAACCAATCTGTTGCTGAAGGCGCTCCTCAGGTTGACCAGTGTGCCATGGAGGGAGTGAGCTGTATTGTCCAGGATGCTCTGCAGTTTGAGGAGCATCCTCCCCTCCAAGACCACCTGCCATGAATCCAACTCTGCCCCCAAGACAGTGCCAGCCTTCCTGATGAGATAGGTCAGTCCTTAGTCACTCAGGCACCAGGGAAAGGTCCCAGCCTACCCAGCCTCACCTTATAACACAAACCCTCCAGTCCCAGAAAAAACCCTCCTGGTTTTTACTGCACAATTTCGAACTTAACGCCATCCTTCAGAAAGCTGGGAGACCATAACTCCGCTCAACGTTCCAAGTGTGGATGGATAAAGTTGAGGTGTACGAAGCATTGAATTATGAGTACAGACTGCAGCAAACTAGCCTTGGGTTCCCTTGAGTATCAAAGATTAAGTGGTGATCCCAAAGGTTAAATAGGTCATTAGGGTAGACCAATGGAAATTGCTTCTTCACAAGTGGGAAGCCTGCAAAAAGATGCTCAACCTTTGCGCTAACTGATGTAAAATCTGGAACACCATTCATCGAAAAATGCTGTTAAGGCTAAAAGTCGGATGAACATTTCAAAGCTAAGATGTATGGATTTTTGATTGGTGAGCCATTAAGCCATGACCTAACTAAATGGGAAGCGTACACAAGGGACTTAATGACATGCTGCTGTTCTTGTGATCATGTCGTTATTCACCTATGTGTAACATTAGAAAGAGAATGTAAAAAGATTAATGAGCCAACAGAGGCATCACCAGTAAAACTCATTCTGCCCACCACATTAATAATCTAAAACGCAGTGATGTTCCCCATTATAAAATTGTTACTTTGAAATGTTTGCTTGTTTTTTTTTTGTGGAAAATTATATTCATTATTATTCTGGCTGCAAAATTATTGAAGTCAGTCAAAAATCTTCCATTTGGAAATCATTGACATGGGTAACTGAGTCAAATCAGCTTGGTATGTTGACTTTACTTTCCTCAATGGTCAATGGTACTTTAATTAAATTGTTCCTCTGGTTCTTCACATTTCCTCTGGTACTTAAATTAAATTGTTTGAATAGATTTTAAATATCACAGATATACTGGTCAGAGACACAATTACCTCAATTAACAATTTACTGCTTGAAGAAGGGTCCTGACCTGAAACATTGTCCAATTCCCTCCATAAATGCTGCCTGTTGATCTAGTATTTTGTTTTGTTGCTGAAGTTCCACCATCTGCACTCTCTTGTGATTCTTCTTCTGCAAATGTCCTTTCTGTGTTTAGTGAGATAATGATGGATGTATATAGTCATACACCATGGAAACACTCTTCTCCCAACTTTCCCGCTCTGAACAACATGCCCAAGCTACGCTGGTCCCAACTGCTTGCGTTTGGCCCAGTTCCCACTGAACAGCCCCTCGCCAACCGTCTGTTTGTCTTTTCGTCTTTTTTTTCTTTTTTTTAGTGTGTTTTAAAAGTTTGGTTTGTTTTATGTGGGGGATGGGGAGGGGGTCGGGGGGAAACTTTTTTTCAATCTCTTACCTTCCTGGAGATATGATTGTTTTCCGGATCGTATCCCCGGTCGCTCTGCGTCCTAACATCATGGAGCTGGAGGCATTGCTTGGGACTGACTTTGTGCCCCACCACGGGGACGTGGTCTTACCATCGGAGCCTGCGACCCCTTGCCTGGGATCGACGCTCCAACCTCCAGCCTGCGGACTTCAACATTGCATTCTCGGGCAGAGACCGATGTCGGAGCTCCAAACGATGCTGAAGGTTTCAACGTGCCTCGACCCAGGGTTCGATCGCTCGCGGCGGGGGAGCTGAGATTCCTCCCCCAGCCCGATGCAGGAGCTTGATCGCCCCGACGCGGAGGGCTCGACCACCGGCTACGGGAGCCAAGGTTGCCCTGTCAACGGAGGGCTCGAGGCCCCCGACCGCGGGAGAACAAAGCAGGGAAGAGATTAACCTTTTTTTCGCTTTCCATCACAGTGAGGAATGTGGAGGAGTCACTGTGGTGGATGTTTATGTTAAAATGTATTTTGTGTGTTCTGTTGCTTTTTACTGGTATGACTGTAATCAAATTCCTCGTATGTTGCAAAACATACTTGGTTAATAAAGTATTAATATGATGCTTATGATGATCATGATTATCCATGTACCTGTCCAAATGTTTTTAAACGTTTTGTTAGTACCTGCCTCGCCTACTCTCTCAGGCAGCTTGTTTCATATACCCACCACCGTTTGTGTAAAGAAATACTGCAGTTGAATAAAATGATCTCAAAGTCGGGCTCCCATTACCTTATCAGGTGGCAGTGATGGGGATAGGATCACCACCACATTAGAAGGTTATGGACCAAGTGCTGGGAAATGTGCTTTGTACAGTGTGGATGTGGTGGGACAAAGGGCCTGCGTCTGTGCGATATGGTGGCGTAGTTGGTAGAGCTTCTGCCTCACAGAGCCAGAGACTTGTGTTTGAACTTGACCTCGGGTGCTGTCTGAGTGGAGTTTGCACGTTTTCCCTCTGACCGCGTGGACTTCCTCTGGGTGCTCCAGTTTCCTCTTACATTCCAAACACGTGCAAGTTGGTAGGTGTTTTTGGAAAACCGCTCCTATAACACCATAAGATCTTAAGATCATAAGATTGTAAGCGATACGAGTAGAATTAGGCCATTCGACCTCCGAGTTGACTCCGCCATTCAATCATGGCTGATCTATCTCTCCCTCCTAAGCCCATTCTCCTGCTTTCTCCCCATAACCTCTGACACCCATACAAAACAAAAATATATCTATATCTTCCTTTGCCTCTATATATATCCACTGACTTTGCCTCCAGAGCCATTAGTGGCAAAGAATACCACAGATTCACCACTCACTGACTGAATAAATTCATCCTCATCTCCTTCCGAAAGGAATGTCCTTTAATTCTGTGGCTATGGCCTCTAGTCCTAGACTCTCCCACTAGTGGAAACATCCTCTGCACACCACTCGATTCAAGCCTTATGACCTTACGGCCTTATGAAACCAGGATTGGGGCAATGTTCCTTTGGACACCAAATAAATTATGTGCAATTTTAACATAATTTTCATGTTTTTGTACTCTGTGCTTAATATTTGTCAATCCTATATGCTTCATTTTCAACATTCTCTGTCGTTTTCAAGGATTTATGTGCATTTGTACAAGTCTCTTTTCTGCTGAATGTACGAGTTAATCTGCAATATTTCTTCTTATTCTTTCTGCAGAAGTGTCAGTTCACCGTTTTTTGTAATAAATGTTCTCCGCCACTTGTCACAGCCCACCTCTCTATGTCTTCTTCCAGTCGATTACTCAGTGATACTCTGTCTGAAGAAGCTTCATAGAATCATAGTTACAGAGTCATACAGCGTGGAAATAGGCCCTTCGGCACAACTTCCCCGCACCGACCAACATGCCCCATCTACATTAGTCCCACCTGCCTGCATTTGGCACCATATCACTCAATCCCTATCAATAGACAATAGACAATAGACAATAGGTAATAGGTGAAAGAGTAGGCCATTCGGCCCTTCGAGCCAGCACCGCCATTCAATGTGATCATGGCTGATCATCCCCAATCAGTACCCCGTATCCTATCCATGTAAATGTCTAAATGTTTCTTAAATGTTGTGTTTGTACCTGCCTCAACTACCTCCTTCGGTAGCCTGTTCCATATACTAACCACCCTTTGTGTAAAAGATTGCCCCTCATGTTATAGATTCATAGAGTCTTAGTGACAGAGCAATACAGTGTAGAAACAGGCCCTTCGGCCCAACTTATCCACACCGGCCAATATGTCCCGCCTGCCTGCACTTAGTCCATATCCCTCCAAACCTGTCCTATCCATGTACCTGTCAAACTGTTTCTTAAACATTGGGATAGTTCCTGCCTCAACTACACCACCCTTTGTGTGAAAAAGTTACTCCTCAGATTCACATTAAATCTTTTCCCCTTCACCTTGAACCCATGTCCTTGGACCCTCAATTCCCCTACTCTGGGCAAGAGAGTTTGTACATCTACCCAATCTATTCCTCTCATGATTGTATACACTTCTATAAGATCACCCCTCATCCTCCTGCGTTCCAAGGAACAGAGACCCAGCCAACTCAACCTCACCCTCTAGTTCCTAGTAAATATTTCCCCACTCATCTTAAATCTAATTCCTCTGGTTCTCACTTCCCCTACTCTGGTTAAAAGACTGTATTTACCCTATCTAGTCCCCTTATAATCTTGAGCACCTCTATAAGATTACGCCTCATCCTCCTGCATTCCAAGGAATAAAATCCTGCCTGACTTTCAAACTCTGCCTGTAGATCAGGTCCTCAAGTTTTGGCAACACCACCATAAATCTTGTCTGCTTGCTTTCCTACTTAACAACATATTTCCTATAACAGGGTGTCCGATACAGAACACAATACTCTAAACGTGGCCTCACCGCTGTCTTGTACAACAGCAACATGACATCCCAACTTCTATACTCAATAGGTACACAAAAATGCTGGTGAAACTCAGCGGGTGCAGCAGCATCTATGGAGCGAAGGAGGTAGGCAACGTTTCGGACAGCATTTCATATTTTATTGTCACGTGTACCAATTAAGGTACAGTGAAACTCGATTTACCATACAATCATACCGAAAAAAGCAACAAGACACACAACTTAAAAATCCACCACAGCGGATTCTCCACATTCCTCACTGTGATGGAAGGCAATAAAGTCTAATCTTCTTCATTCTTTATTCCCCTGCGATCGGGGCAGTCGAACCATCTGCAGTCGGGGCGATCGAAGCCCCCATGTTGGGGCGATCGAAGCTCCCGCGTTGGAGCGATCGAAGCTCCTGCAGTTGGAGCTCCCGAAGTTGATCCCTAACAAGGTGACCGCGATCTCCACCATGTTAACATCCGTAGGCTCCTGCGGTTGGAGCTCCGAGGTCGATCCCCGACAGGGATCGCCAGCTCCAAAATGTTAAAGTCCGCAGGCTCCCACGTTTGGAGCTCCCAAAGTCGGTCTCCAGGAAGAGGCCGCCAGCTCCTCGATGTTAGGCTGCAGTGTGGACAGAGATATGACACTATTACTTACATTACCTACATATTGTTATTATTATTATTATTATTATTATTATTATTATTATTATTATTATTATTATTATTATTATTATTATTATTATTATTATTATTATTATTATTATAATGCAAACTTAAACTAATCCCCTCTGCTAGTACGTGATCCAAATCCCTCCATTCCCAACATATCCGTGTGCCTGTCTAACAGTCTCCTAAACACCACTATCGTACTTGCTTCCACCATCTCCCCTGGCAATGTGTTCCAGGAGCATCTGATTGATTTGTTTTATGTTGCGACTAAATACTCTGAAAGGCAGGAGCGTTTATCACATGCCTTACTGTATCAACAATTTCCAGTTTGCTGAAGCTTTAACCCGCCCCTTTAGTGTTGACAGACAAACTCTTTCCAAGGAGATTTTGAATTGTGTGGGCTCGCTCGTTACGTTAGTACGACAGAGTACATCAACACTATTCCTTCCATTCCTTTGATGAGTGGTTAACTTGACAGCCATCTCCGCTCTCTCAGGGGAATGTAAAATGACCAAAGGTGATGACAATGTGAGGATACCTTGTGAGGTTGTTAGACGACCCCAATTTTAGTCCTTCAATTAACATTGCCAAAAAATGCCAGTCCACATTTTCCGGAAAGGTTTGCTATCCAAATCAGTCAAATCATTCTATGGTCCATGCTTCCATTGACTCACGTTGTTTTCTCAGGAGTTTTGGATACTAAGGCCAGACAGTCACGGTGGCGCAGTGGTAGAGTTGCTGCCTTGCAGCGAATGCTGTAATCGGAGACCCGGGTTCGATCCTGACTGCGGGTGCTGTCTGTACGGAGTTTGTACGTTCTCCCCGTGATCTGCGTGGGTTATCTCCGAGATCTTCGGTTTCCTCCAACACTCCAAAGACATACTGGTTTGTAGGTTAAATGGCTTGGTAAATGTAAAAAAAAAGAAATGTCCCTAGTGGGTATAGGATAGTGTTAATGTGCGGGGATCGCTGGTCGGCGCGGACCGGTGGGCTGAAAGGCCTGTTTCCACGCTGTATCTCTGAACTAAATTAAACCAAACTAAAAGACCTGAAAGAAGTTTTAAAATGATGAGAGGCATAGATAGGGTAGACAGCCAAAACCTTTTACCCAGGGTGGAAATATCAACTAGCAGAGGGCATAACTTTAAGGGGAGAGGGGAATAGATTAAAGGAGGCGTGCAAGGCACTTTATATCTGACAGAGGGTGGGTGCCTAGAACACGCTGCCAGGTTATATTGTGGCTGATAAAATAGTGGCATTTAAGATGTTTTTTGGTAGGCACATGGATAAGATCAAGATTTTGTCATTAAGGGGCTGTCCCAGTTGGGCGACCTAATTGGCGAGTTTAGAAGAGTTTAGGAGTGTTTGTCATATTGAAGAGCTCCTTCGAATATGTAGAAGACCTCCATCAACCTCCTTCGACTATGTTGAAGACTAGCTTTGACTAGCTATGACTAACCGGGAAAATTGGACACCAAATAGTGGAGAATGAAGGCGACCTCCTTTGATCTCCCTTCGACCTCCCTTCGACTATCTACGACTACCTTTGATTACCTTCGACTACCCTTGATTACCTATGACTAACATGCCGACTTACTACGACTAAACATACGATTAAAAAAATTATCAATTTTTTCCATGGCAAAAATTTTTTACAGCATGTTGAAAAATACGCCACGACCTAGCTGAGGTCTTGAGCATGAAGGAGAGTTACAAAAACTTGTCAGAACTCGCGGATTAGGTCACCCAAGTGGGATAGTCCCTTTAGTATGGATGTCAGGGGTTATAGGGTGAAGGGAGGAGAATGGAATAGGAGAGAGAGATAGATCAGTCATGATTGTAAGGCGGAGTAGACTTGATGGCCCGAATGGCCTAATTCTGCTCCTACTACTTAAGACCTTATAAGCAGGAAATGCAGAGGTATAGATCACCTATAAGCAGAAGGTTTAGATTAATTTGGCATCATGTACGGCATGAACATTAAGGGCCTGTTCCTTGACTGTAGTGACTCCATCTACAATGCGAGTCAATGCGAGTGCTATATAAACTTACTTACTTACTTACTTACTTACTTACACTTCACGCAACCTCGGCAAGGCCACCAGCATAATCAAGGACCAGCCAGTCTCACCCCAGTCACTCCCTCTTATCCCCTCTCCCATCAGGCAAGAGGTACAGAAGTGTGAAAACGCACACCTCCAGATTCAGGGACAGTTTCTTCCCAGCTGTCATCAGGCAACTGAACCATCCTATCCACAACTGGAGTGCGGTCCTGAACTACTATCTACCTCATTGGAGAACCCTGGACTATCTTTAATAGGACTTCACTGCTCTTTATCTCCCACTAAAAGTTATTCCTTTATCCTGTATCTGTACACTGTGGATGACTCAATTGTAATCACGTATTGTTTTTTCGCTGACTGGTTAGCAGGCATCAAAAGCTATTCACCGTACCTCGGTACACGTGCCAATAAACTAAACTAGACCTAACTAAATACTGCTCTATGTTATATTACACCACCTCCTCACTGGGAGCGGAGAAACGCCAGTTTTCGGATATCAACACGAATTAGATGATGGAATTATTTGTTGCCACTGGGGAAGGCATCCTTTGCTGTCAGCCATCTCAGCCTTGCTCTGACGCTCAGCTAGTCTGACTCCAATAGGCCTCCATTCAGAATTACAATGGCCACAGATCGCTGGAGTTTGGAAGGGTGAGGGAGGGACCTCATTGATACTTACCGAATAGTGAAGGGCCTGGATAGAGTGGATATGGACAGGATGGTTCCACTAGTGGGAGAGTCAAGGACCAGAGGCCACAGTCTCAGAATATAAGGACGAGGAGGAGGAATTTATTTTGTCAGAGGGTGGTGAATCTGTGGGATTCATTGCCATAGAAAGCTATGGTGACCAAGTCAAGGATATTTTTTATGGTGGAGATTGACAGATTCTTGAATCATACAGGTGTCAGGGGGTGATGGGGAGAAGGCAGAATGGGGTTAGGAGGGAGAGATAAGTCAGCCATGATTGAATGACGGAGTAGACTTGATGTGTCGAATGGCCTAACTCCGCTCCTATCACTTATGACCTTATGATCTTACTTATGATGAGTAAGCATCCCGACTCAAAACACCGTCTATCGATTCACTCTAAAGATGCTTCCTCATACAATGATTTCCTCCAGCAGTTTTCAGCGCTTTATTTTCTGCTCAATGGAATAGAACAGATTGGAAAAAAAGACAAAAAGTGCTGGTGTAACTTATGGTTGGTGCAGCGATAGAGTTGCTGCCTTACAGTGCCGGAGACCCGGGTTCATCCCTGATTATGAGTGGTGTCTGTGTGGAGTTTGTACCTTCTCCCTGTGACCGAGTGGGTTTTCTCCGGTTGCTCCGATTTCCTCCCACACTCAAAAGACATGCAGGTTTGTATGTTAATTGACTTCTGCAAATTGTCCCAAGTGTGCAGGATAGTGTTAGTATTTGGGTTGATCGCTGGTCAGCCTAGACTCAGTGGGCTGAAGGATCTCGAAAAAAACTCAGCCAGTTGGGCAATATCTCTGGAGGACATAGATACTGTAGGTGACATTTCAGGTTGGGACCCTTCTGCGGACTGATTGTAGTAGCGGAAAGAAAGCTTTGACAAATAAAGCTAAAAGGGAGATAGGGGGTGGGGTTTGGGGGGACAAAGACTGGCAAGTGATATGTGGATACAGGCGAGGTGAGGACAGATTAGAATTCCTTTAGGGTCAGCATAGAAGCAGGAGGCTGAATGGCCTCCAATGTTGTAAGAGACCAGGAGAAATCATCATTTGCATTTATCATGCCATATTACTGATATATTCCAATCATGCTGGGTTTCATTGGAACTTGCTTTGCTCCATTTGACTGCCATGGGGCCTACAATTAAACAATGATCATGCCTCAAAACGACTTCATTGATTCCAATTTGTTGTTGGATATCTTGACCACAATGTGGAAGGGACTATTACTTTCTCATTGACCTCTTATATGGGTCCAATCAATTTAGAAGGTTAAAGTTGGTGATCTAATGCCAAAGACCATTTGTTTCAATATTAATCCCAGGCCAATACTCAGCCTATTGCAGTAAAGGGATGTTTTTGTAGAAAATAAATACAACTGAAGAACATGAGATATCCTTCATCTTGACAGTGTAACCAAAACAAATCAATCAGCCATTTTTATTAAATGGCAATATAGATCAATATTTTTTGAATAATCTGTTGCTTCTGCCCGGTGTGGAATGAAAAACAGTCTTGCATTGATTAATGATCCAGACTTCAAGTGGAAATTATGTCCTTTGCATCTTCAGGACACACAAAAAAAAATCCATTGGGTTAAAATAATTGTGCAGTACATAGGACAGCATAAGACCATGCGACACAATAGCAGAATTAGGCCATTCAGCCCATCGAGTCTCCACCACCATGGCTGATCTATTTTACCCTCCCTGCAGTGTGGCGCAGAAGTTGAGTTGCTGCCTCACTGCGCCAGAGACCCGGATTTGATTCTGACTATGGGTACTGTCTGTGTGGAGTTTGTACGTTCTCCTAGTGACTGTGTGGGTATTCGTTGGGTGCTTCTGCTTCCTCCCACACACCAAAGACGTGCAGATTTGAAGGTAATTTGGCTGCTATAAATTATCTGTTGTGTGTAGCATAGAACACGTGTACGGGTGATCGCTGGTCGGCGCGGACACAGTGGGCCGAAAGGCATTTTACCATGCTGTGAATAATCCATACCTCTGCCTTCTCCCCGTAACCTTTGTTTATTTCAGAGATACAGCGGGGAAACAGGCTCTTTGGCCCACCGGGTCCGCGTCGACTAGCGATCCCCACACATTAACACTATCCTACATCCACTAGGGACAATTTCTACATTAACCTACAAGCCTGTGCATCTTTGGAGTGTGGGAGGAAACCGAAGATCTCAGAAAAAAAACCCATGCAGGTCACGGGGAGAACGTACAAACTCCATAAACCTATCTATCTCTGCTTTATAAAATACCAAATGACTTGGCCTCCACTGTCATATGTGGCAGTTAATTCCACAGATTTTCCACCCTCTGGCTAAAGAAAGTTTTCCTTATCTCTATTTGGTTCTTCACTTCTCGCCTCCTTCTCACAAAATTGACCCTATTGCATTTATTGCAGGGCCTTGGTCAAATGTTTTCATTACGTTTTAATGAAAGGCAATAAAAAAATAGAAAATGTTGGAAAGAGCAGGTTAGACACAATCTGTGGAAAGTGATGAAGTTAACATTACAGGTCAAACTTTATCATAGTTGGGAAAGTAAGAAAATCAGGAGACATAAGAGACTGCAGATGCGGGAATCTTAAGGGAAAAACAGAGTGCCAGAGGAACTCAGCCGGTTAGGCAGAATCAGTGGAGGGAATGAACAAGCAGTGTTGGAAGTTGAAAGAAAAGTCATGAATGGGATTGACAATTTTTTATCTTGCTTACTTTGTACTTTGGGTTTAACATATGATGAGCGTTTGTCGGCACTGGAGTTTGTACTCGCTGGAGTTTCGAAGGACGAGGGGGACCCTCTTTGAAACTTACGGAAAAAGTGAAAGACGTGGATAGAGTAGATGTGATGAGAATGTTTCCACTAGTGGGAGAGTCAAGGACCAGAGGTCATAGCCTCAGAATAATAGTTCGTACCTTTAGGAAGGAGATGAGGAGGAATTTCTTCAGTCACACGGTGGTGACTTTGTGGAATTCATTACCACAGATGGCTGCAAAGGCCAAATCAATTAGTATTTTTAAAGTGGAGATAATCAGAATTTTGACTAGTACGGATGTCTGGGGTTATGGGGCGAAGGCAGGGGAGTGAGGTTGAGAGGGAAAGATAAATCAGCCTTGATTGAATGGTGGAGTAGACTTGATTGGCCGAATGGCCTTATTCTGCTCCAAGAACTGATGAACTTATGAACTTATAAAACAATGTCTGTCATAACACTAGAATCTGTGGAAGCTGGAATCTTGAGCAACACACAAAGTGCTGGCAAATTCAGCAGGTCAGGCAGCATCTGGGGAGCGAATGGACAGGTGACGTATCGGATTAGTCTGAAGAAGGGTCCTGATCCAAAATGCCACCTGTCCATTCCCTCCACTGTTGCTGCCTGACTCACTGAGTTCCTCCAACACTTTGCTTTTTGCCCAAGAGAGAAAACAATGGGCCCATAGCCAACTTGGGTATTGCTCAAATAGGCAAGCAGAATGGATATCCTTTAGCCATTAGGCATTCAGCATGCCCATTTGAACAATAGCCAAAAATGGTCACAAAGTGCTTGAGTAACTCAACGGGTGACGCACCATCTCTTGAGAGAAAGGATGGGTAACGTTTCGGGTCGGGACCTTACTTCAGACTAATCCAATCTGTGTGTAACGTCACTCAAATCGACACATCCTTTTTCTCCAGCGATGCTGCCTGACCCACTGAGTTACTCCATCACTTTGTGTCTATCTTTGGAACAAACCAGCATCTGCGGTTCCTTGTTTCTACATGTGAGAGGTAGCCAAGTTGGTTATTGGGTCATCATAGTGGAATCACTCCTATTTTCAGTCAGTTTTCCGAAACATCTGATCTCCGGCAATTTAGATTAGATTAGATTAGATTAGATTAGATTATTCCTTTAATAATCCTTTTCAGGAAATTACAGTGCCACGACAGCTTCAAGACAAACATAACACCACGCTTTCATACATAACAAGTTAAAATATGTTAAAATACAAGTTAAAATACAATTAATTTTTAAAAAAGTGCAGTTATTTATGCTCATTATAAAGTCTTATAGCAGCTGGTAAACAGGACTTCCTGTATCTCTCCGTTTTGCACATTGGTGCAATCAGCCTCTGACTGAAGATGCTGCTCTTGATCACCTTCAGGGCATGGAGTGGGTGAGTGGGGTTTGTCATTATAGAACCTAGTTTATTTAGAGTTCTGGCCTCTGCCACCTGCTGGACCGTTCGTTGCACAGCCCCGACCACTGAGCCGGCCTTCCTGATTAGTTTGTCCAGTCTGTTTTTATCCGCTATACGGGCGCCATCTCCCCAACAGGCCACAGCAAAAAACAGAGCACTGGCCACCACTGAATGGTAGACACTGCACAGTAGGGGTTGGCAGATATTAAATGACCTCAGCCTCCTTAAAAAATACAGTCGGCTTTGTCCCTTCCTGTGCATCCGTGCACTAGCGAGCAATAACGTTTGTGCGCCCTTTTGCAAAGGGGCACCAGGGACCGCAAGTCTGCCCGTCTGAGTTATCCCAGGGCAGGCACATGCAGGCGCACTTCATCCTGTTTTGGAAAGTAAACCCAGGCTGGATTGGCATCATTCCACCCGGGAGGACAGATCAGCCGTCCATTTGTCAGCACAGCCTCTTCGGATCATCCAGCTGAAGGCTGCACTGAGGTCCACTATGTTCCCTCGGTTGTCTGATTCGGATCCAGATGCCACCCCATATGCTAAGGGGGACATCTCCAAGCCCCTTGTTCTTGGAGCTGTCCCTCACCATATCTGCTCAGAGGTCTGCCTGTCCTGTTCGGGCACCTTGCTATGTTTTGGTCTTCCTTCGCTGACCTGGCTCTGTCAGGCAGTGACTCTACCGCTGCGCAACTAGGCCCTTCGGCCAACCGAGCCCACACCCAACTGATCACCCATAGACAAGTTCTATCCTACACACTAGGGACAATTTACAGAAGCCAATTAACCTGAATGTCTCTTGGAGTGTGGGGAAAAAACAGGAGCACCTGGAGAAAATCTACATTGCAAAAGTAGCTTAGACAAATTTGATTGAGTAATGCAGCAATGTATTTCTTTAAGGTAGACACAAAATGGTGGGGATAACTCAGTGGGACAGGCAGCGTCTCTGGAGAGAAGGAATGGGTGGTGTTTCTGATCGAGATCCTTCTTCAGACCCTCTGTGATTCCTCCTGCCCTCTGGAAAAAAGTTCAGCAACATCCTCTCTCACTGCTTGCTGCCCGTCTGTGATTCCTCCTACCCTCCGAACTCCCCCCCCCCCCCCAATAAATCTGCAGTAGTTTCCTACAAAAAAACATATTTCTTTACTTTAGACTTTAAGACTTTAGAGATACAGCATGGAAACAGACCCAATAGCCTACCAAGTCCGCGCCAACCAGCGATCGCTCCCTGCACTAACATCATCCTGTACATTTTTTTTTTGTGCTTTTTTTGTGTCTTTTTCATCGTACCGCTGCTGGCAAATTCATTTCACTTGCACTTTATGTGCAATGTGACGAATAAAACTGATTGTACTGTACTTGTAGGGACAAATTACAATTTTCCCAAAGCCGATTAACCTACAAACCTGTACGTCTTTGGAGAGTGGGAGGACACTGGAGCACTTGGAGAAAACCCACGGGATTACAGGGAGAATGTGCAAACTCCATACAGACGGCACCCATAGTCAGGATTGAACCCGTGTCTCTGGCACTATCAGGCAGCAACTCTACTGCTGCTCCACTGTGCCGGTTTGTTGGCTGTTGTAAATTGTTATAAAGGTGGATATGAATTACAAAGTAAATTAATGGACATCTGAGGAAGAGGCGGTTAAAGGGCAATAAGTGGTGTAGGGACCTTATAGGGAATTACAGATGCCATCTACTTTCTGAGTGAAGATATTTTTCATCACAACTCCCTTGTATTTTTAACTCAGAATATTAAATTTAAGTCCTCTGGTTCTGGAACTGCCTTCTAACAAGAGTAATGTCAACGTATTTATCCGACTTAAACCAGTCATCATGTGGAAGTCCCTTATCGTATCTTCTCTCTACAGTTAATGCCTCAAGATCTTGCTTAACAATACTGTTACGACCCCATAGCCAACTTGGGTATTGCTCGAATAGGTATGCACAATGGCTTCCCTTTAGCCGTTAGTCATTCTGCATGCATGTAGCCAATAGCCATAGATAGACACAAAAACAGCATCTATTGAGAGGTTCATAAGATCATAAGTGATAGGAGCAGAATCAGGTCATTCGGCCCATCAAGTCTATTTCACCATTCAAGCATGGCTGATCTAGCTCTGCACCTCAACACCATACAGCCATTAGTCATTCTGCATGCCTGTTTGAGCAATGACATTTTGTTAATTCCCTCAGGTAAAAAACAATTGTAAATTGTCCCTAGTGTTTAGGAGTGTAAGGGGCAATCGCTGGTTGGCGAGGACCCGGTGGGCCGAAGGGCCCGTTTCCACGCTGTATCTCCAAAGCCTAAAGGGCCTGTCCCACTTGGGCGTCATTTACGCGACATCATTGACGCGTCACGACACGCATGCCGTGCATTACCCGCGTGCGGCACGTGGTGAGGTATGATGGCGTAGGCAGTGACGCGAGGTCGCACATGGTGCCCCAGGATTTTGGGATTCACAAAATCTTTGCGCGCCATCTGCGTGACGAGCAAATGACGCGCAAGTGGGACAGGCCCTTAAATGTCAAAAATGCTACTTGGCAGCAAATAGGCCATGACAGTGATTTTCCAACCTCAATTAACGTGATCATAGCTCTCACTCTATTCCCTGTAAAACAAAAACATGGGAAACACAGTGGCATAACTAGTAAAGCTGCTGCCTCACGGTGACAGAGACCCGAGTTTGATCCTGACCGCCGGTGCTGCCTGTGTGCAGTTTGCACGCTCCCCCCCCACCATTCCCCCGCTCCCCCCACATGACCGGTTGTGCGTTAGTGTGTTTCCCCCAGGTGCTGCAGTTTCTGCCCGAACCCCAAAGACCTGCGGGTCTGTAGGTTAATTGCCCCCTTTAAATTGTCCCCAATGTGTCCCCAGACTGGACTCAGTGGGCCGAAGGGCCTGTTTCCATGCCGTATCTTTCAATCAATTCAATCGATCAATCCATTCCACCTCATGATTAGAATTCGATGGCTCATGAGGTCATAAGTGATAAGAGCAGAATTAGGCCATTGTGCAGGGGGCAAGGGCTGCGTAGAGAAGTGTTGTACATGCGAGCAGGCACGACCATTAACTCGTCAGTGACTAATAATTGAATTTCACGTGAAACAAATTATATGAAACTTGCGCATTTCCACTTGATGCTACATCAGTGAGTCACAAAGTGGAGCGACTTAGTCTGCACAGATGCACAGCTCACAGAGCCAGACAAAGATGAAAGTTCAGCGGACCAATATAGCTGATGAAAGTTCCAGAGGACTAATATAGTTTCCCGGTGAGCTGGATAATTACAGACAAGATAAGATATGTTTAAATAATCTTCCGGTGAAGAATGAGAAGGCTGCATGAGAAATCGTTTTTCCCAGACCGAAAACATGAACAATTTAAAATTGAAAGTTAAGTTTAAGGCATTCCAGTGTAAAATTTCTGACCTTCGTTGTCAAAATGGGAAATTACAGTAACATGAAGCTGGTTATTAACGGCCATTGATAATTACTATTGCGTTAGCAGCTTCCTGTCTGCTGCTGCCAGCTAAGTGATTTATTCATCATTGACTTTAGTCAATGTGAATCTATCTCCTGCTGTTTCTGTATAATTACACAGTCTGTTCTGTACGTGACTCCAGACCAGTGTAGTTGACTCTTAACTGCTTCCTCAGCTCAGTGGCTATTAGGAATGGACAATTGTCCCTCGTGTGTAGAATAGAACTAGTATATGGGGTGTTTATTGGTCGGCAGGGACTCGGTTAGACGAAGGAGCAGTTTCCATTCTGCATCTCCAAACAAAACTAAACTGAACTAAACTAAACTAAACTAAACTAAACTAAACTAAACTAAACTAAACTAAACTAAACTAAACTAAACTAAACTAAACTAAACTAAACTAAACTAAACTAAACTAAACTAAACTAAACTAAACTAAACTAAACTAAACTAAACTGAACTAAACACAGAATCAGGAAAAGGTGGAAGGCTTGGATCGTGTGGCTGTGGAGAGGATGTTTCCACTAGTGGGAGCGTCTAGGACCAGAGGTCACAGCCTCAGAATTAAAGGACTTTCCTTTTGGAATGAGATGTGGAGGAATTTCTTCAGTCGGTGGGTGGTGAATCTGTGGAATTCCTTGCCGCAGAAGGCCGTGCACGCTGTTAATGGATATTTTTAAGGCAGAGATAGATAGATTCTTGATTAGTACGAGTGTCAGAGGTTATGGGGAAAAGGCAGGAGAATGGTTAGGAGGGAGTATCACTGAGTAATAAGAATAAGTAATGGAAGAAGACATAGAGAGGCGGGCTGTGACAAGTGGCGGAGAACATTTATTACGAAAAACAGTGAATTGACACTTCCTTCGAAAGAATAAGAAGAAATATTGCACTCATACATATTTATCTCATACATTCAGCAGAAAAGAGACGTACAAATGCATATAAATCCTTGAAAACGACAGAGAATGTTGAAAATGAAACATATAGGATTGACAAATATTAAGCAAAGGGTACAAAAACATGAAAATTATGTTAAACCTGTGCACCATTTATTTGGTGTCCAATGGAATATCGCCATTCCTGGTTCATAAGGTCATAAGGCTTGGATAGAGTGGATGTGGAGAGAATGTTTCCACTAGTGGGTGAGTCTAGGACTAGAGGTCATACTCAGAATTAAAGGACGTTCCCTTAAGAAGAAAATGAAGAGGAATTTCTACAGTCAAAGGGTGGTGAATCTGTGGAATTCTTTGCCACAGAAGGATGTGGAGGCAAAGCCAGTGGATATATATAGAGGCAAAGGCAGGGATAGATAGATTTTTGATTAGTACGGGTGTCAGAGGTTATGGGGAGAAGACAGGAGAATGGAGTTAGGAGGAAGAGATAGATCAGCCATGATTGAATGGCATAGACTTTATGGGCCAAATGGCCTAATTCTTCTCCTTTCACTTATGACCTTATAACAGGCCCTTCAGAGCATAATGTCTGTACTGAACATGATGCTCTAAACTAATCTCTTCTGCCTGCCCGTGATCCATCTCCCTCCAAACTCCGCATATCCATGTGCTCATCTAAAATCTGCTTAAAAGCTACGATCGTATCTGCCTCCATCACCACCCAGGCAGCGCATCGCAGGCAGGCATCCACCACTGTGCAAAAAAACTTTTCCCTTACATCTCCTTTAAACTTTGACCCTCACACTTTAAAGCTATGCCCTCTAGACCAGGGGTTCCCAACATTTTTTGTCCCGTTTACCCCTGGCAACTTTAATAGCACATAACAATGTTATTTCACTTATTTATGAACAACTAATGATGAACAGATACCGGTATACCAGAACCAAACACAGTCAGTCAATGAGAAAAATTATGTCCAAATCCTGAATCAACAAGTTTAATTTCAATCAATCAATCAGTCAAGCAGATTTATTCATCACATATAAAGTCCAGTGAAATGAACTTACCAGCAGCGATACAATAAATAAGAACACACAATACACAATTTAACACACACATCCACCACAGCATTCTTCACTGTGGTGGAAGGCACAAAGTACAGTCAGTCCTCCTCAATTTTCGCCCATGGTCGGGGCCATAAACCCCCTGAGTTACCCCTTGGGTAGGGAAATGTTACCCCCTGGGGGTAAATTTACCCCAGGTTGGGAACCCTTGCTCTAGACTTTGACATTTCCACCCTGACTGTTTATCCTATCTGTGCCTTTCAAAGCGTTCTATACTTCTGTCAGGTCGCCCCTCAGGGAGAAAACAATTCAAGTTTGTCCAACCTCATCTTATAGCCTCCCGGAGAAGGGCCTTGACCCGAAACGTCACCCATACCTTCTCTCCAGAGGTGCTGCCTGTCCCGCTGAGTTACTCCAGCATTTTGTGTCTATCTTCTTTATAACTAATCCTTTATAATCGAGACAACATTCTGGTAAATAATTGTGAATAAAGTTTGGACTAGACTTGAAAATGACGCCAAGATCCCCAAAAACAAATCACAGAATCGGGCGGTCACAGTGGCGCAGGGGTCGAGCTGCTGCGTTAGAGCGTCAGAGACACGGTCTTGATCCTGACTAAGGGCTCTGTCTGTACAGAGTTTGCACGTTCACCCTGCGTAGTTTTTCTCTGGGTGCCCCAGTTTCCTCCCACACTCCAAAGACGAACAGGTTTGTAGGTTAATTGGCTTCGGTAAAATTGTAAATTATCCCTATTGTGTAGGAAAGTGTCCGTTGGTCAGCGTGGACTCAATGGGCCGAAGGACCTGTTTTCACGCTGTATCTCTAAAGTCTAAATCAAATTGGTCTATGCCATTTTTGCAATAGAGCCCTCAAGGCGGTCTCTACATTCTCTGGATTTTTGAAATGGTCTTTGCTGTGTATTTTACCGAGTGATAGACTGCCGGTAAATAAATATTAGACGGCTGAAACTATGCATTCTCTGAATTTGTGCTGAATTATGAAAAGGAAGAATGGTGTTAAATGCACTCCTTGCTGTGTTAATGATGTTCCTTTCTTAAAGGTCACTGCTATTATTCCTTTCACAGTACGTAACTATTAAATGTGACGTGAATAATGTCCTTCTAATTCCCATCAAATGGATATCAGTCATCAAACTTACATTAATTATCTTAAGCAAAGTTTCTGCTATAGAGGTTTCCCCTATTCGAAAATCAAATATGTTCATTGCTCTTAAGAGTCTGAAGAAGGGTCTTGACCGGAAACATCATCCATTCCTTCTCTCCACAGATGCTGCCTGTCCCGCTGTGTTCCTCCAGCATTTCGATTTAAAACCAGCTTCTGCGATTCCTTCCTGCACATGTTACTTTTTAATCCCATCTCTATTTCATATGTTTGATTCCTTACTTGGCAAATTTCAGAGATGTTGACATTGGCAAGAGAGTATTTGCTGTCAAATGAGTTTGTCTCCTGCATGTTATGAATTGGCTTTTTACCTTGTGTTATAATCGAAAGACTAGTTTTCAGAATTGGATAGAGATAATGGCCTTGAGTCTTAAGGACCATCTGGCAGCTTTAATGTAGACACAAGGAACGGCAGATGCTGCTTTACCAAAAAAAACCACAGATGCAGTATATTTAGTACATTTTAATGTGACTTGGAAGGAGGTATTTCTTTGCATTGAATCATTTGGCGATGCTGAGATATGTATTCCAATATTAATGATGCCACATGATCCAAAATATTATCATCTGTCTTGTAACAGCTGAATTATCCTGAGACTTTCACATCTGTCCACTGTTTTCACACAGTTACTCAAGCTATTCTCATTTTTGTTCTTTAAAGTCCAAGGATGGATTGCTGTAGTAACTCAGCGGGTCAGACAGCATCTTTGGAGAGCATGGATGGTTGAAGTTTCGGGTCTGGACCCTTCTCTAGACTGATTGTAGAGGAGGTGAGGGAGAGAGCTGGGAGGGAGGAGGGACGCACCTATGTCTCCACTTCCCCTCCCCTTCCACATACATTCCTTCCTCGAGCTTCACAATTCGCAATTCTTTAATACTTTCTTCTCACACCTTCTGTCTTTTCATCTCTGGCCTTTGTCCAACCTTCTGCCTATCAAAAAAAATCCTCACCTGTATCAAATTTATTACCTAAGATAGACACAAAATGTTGGAATAACCCAGCGGGTCAGGCAGCATCTCTGGAGAAAAGGAATAGGTGACGTTTCAGATCGTGGCTCTTCTTCAGACCTTCCAGGCTTTGTCCTGCCCTTCCTCTCTTCCAGCTTTCTTCATCCTACCCTGCACACAATCAGTCTGAAGAAAGGTCCCGACCTGAAACATGTCCTCCAGAGATGCTGCCTGACCCGCTGTTACTCCAGCACTCTGCACTGTTTTCAGGCAACTATAACGTTGTCATTTCGGTCGTATTTAATGTCATGACGTCCTGTGTGGGTTAAACTGAGAGTCTACACCAAAGTATAATGAACGGTGGATTTGTATTCAGGATCGAACAGCTCTACCGCTGTGTCACTGTGCCGCCCTCGTGAAACTTATAGTGAATACATTAGGAATTATTGGAGGCAATTCCATAATCTTCGGACTGTCTTTGAGCGGACATCACTGACCAAACACAGACAGGTGGGACTAGTGTTGCTGAGACACGTTGGCCAGTGTGGGAAAGTTGGGCCGATGGGCCTGTTTCCACTCTAGTCCCACCTATCTGTGTTTGGTCCATATCCCTCCAAACCTGTCCTATACATGCACCTGTCTAGCTGTTTCTTAAATGTTGGGATAGTCCCTGCCTCAACTACCTCTTCTGGCAGCTCGTTCTGTACACCCACCACCCTTTGCTTGAAAAAGTTACCCCTCAGATTCCTATTGAATTTTTCCCGCTTCACACCAGCAATATTCTACACACTGGGGAAAATTTACAAATTTTACTGATGCCAATTAGCCTACAAATCAATGTTCATACCGTTGGTTTGAAAGCTGCTCAAACCGAATATGAGGTGCCAAGCTTTGTCTTGCCCCACACCCTCTCTTCCAGCTTCCCCCTGTCCCACCCCTACAATCAGTCTGAAGAAGAGTCCCCACCTGAAACGTCACCTATCCATGTTCTCCAGAGATGCTGCCTGACCTGCTGAGTTACTCCAGCACTCTGTGAAATGTCACCTACCCATGTTCTCCACAGATGCTGCCTGACCTGCTGAGTTACTCCAGCACTCTGTGAAATGTCTCCTATCCATATTCTTTGAGCCTTTTTTCTAATGAGCATGATATTGACTCCTTTCACATGAATTTATTGGCTGGAAGTAATTGTAAGGCTGAATAAGTCTGGGGATGCCTGCTTGTGGCTCAGCAAACATTAACTGTTTGGCAACACCATCAATCTCCTGCCTGCTCTACTCAGGGTGGCTGCACATTTCTTTAAACTTTAGACTTTAGAGATACAGCATGAAAACAGCATGTATCCGTTGGGTCCACGCCGACCAGCCAACACACCTACACTATCCTACGATACGATACGATAGAACTTTATTTATCTAAGGGGGGAAATTGTTCTGCCAACCGTCATAAAAACACAAAATACATGAAACATGAAATTAAAGTGACGAGTGGATGTGCAAAGTTTGTGGAGGGTGAGGGTGGTGGGGGAGGGGGAGGGGAGTCACTCTACCCCACGACAGAAGGGGGAGTTGTTGTACAGTTTGATAGCCACAGGGAAGAAGGTACTCCTCAGGTTGACCAGTGTGTCATGTGTTGTCCAAGATGCTCTGCAGTTTGAGGAGCATCCTCCCCTCCAAGACCACCTCCAATGAATCCAACTCCGCACCCAGGACAGAGCCAGACTTCCTGATGAGTTTGATCATCTACTAGGACAATTATACAATTTTACCGCAGCCATTTAACCGGCAAACCTGTACATCTTTGCAGTGTGGGAGGGAACCGGAGCACCCGGAGAAACTCCACGCGGTCACAGGGAGCACGTACAAAATCTGTATGGACAGTACCATAGTCAGGATCGAACCCGGTCGTCTGGCGCTGTAAGGCAGTAATTCTAATGCTGTGCCACTCTGCCATCCTACATTTCTCTCAAAATCAATAATGAATACGTTATATTTAACTATTTATTGCTTTGGGATATTCTGAGGATTATATATATTCAGGTTCTTTCTGATCATTTGTTTGAACAGCTTTTCTGTGTGCCTTCTTTCAAGTCCAACCTTATCATTCCAATTTGAAAAAAACAGGTTAGACAATGCCACTTCTCAACATAATTCAACTCTACATTGATAAAGTGAGTCCTTGATGTTATCTTGCAGTACATGACATGTTAAACTTAATGGTGGATCTGATGTTAATTTGCAATCTTTCTACCCAGCAGCTATGAATTATGTATCGGTACACGTTTAGTTTTCCTCTTCAAGTTCACTTTAGAATTTGATCATCTGCCTGTGACTTTGGATTATTTATGTGGATGAGAAATTCAAACTCACAAATAGGGCAGCACAGTGGTGCAGTGGTAGAGTTGCTGCCTTGCAGTGCTGTCTGTACAGAGTTTGTACGTTCTCCCTGTGACCGCGCGGGTTTTCTCCATCGTCTTCGGTTTCCTCCCACGCTCTAAAGACGTACAGGTTTGTAGGTTAATTGGCTTGGATTTGTATACTTGGTATAAGTGTAAATTGTCCCTAGTGTGTATAGGCTTGTGCGGGCATCACTGGTTGGTGCGGACCTGGTGGGCCGAAGGGCCTGTTTCCACGCTGTATCTCTAAACTAAATAAAACTAAACCATTCCCTTTATTTCCACTTTCTTCTCTTTCAACTCTAAACAATTAAGGCAGAGATAGACAAATTCTTGATTATAATGAGTGTCAAGGGTTATGGGGAGAAGGCAGGAAAATGGCATTAGGAGGCAGAGATCAGCCTCCTTTAATGGAGTTTAATGCTGATCAATGTGAGGTGCTACACCTTGGCAGGACAAATCAAAATAGGACGTACATGGTAAATGGTAGGGAATTGAAGAATACAGTTGAACAGAGGGATCTGGGAATAACCGTGCATAGTTCATTGAAGGTGGAATCTCATATAGATAGGGTGGTAAAGAAAGCTTTTGGTATGCTAGCCTTTATAAATCAGAGCATTGAGTATAGAAGCTGGGATGTAATGTTAAAATTGTACAAGGCATTGGTGAGACCAAATCTGGAGTATGGTGTACAATTTTGGTCGCCCAATTATAGGAAGGATGTCAACAAAATAGAGGAGATTTACTAGAATGTTGCCTGGGTTTCAGCAACTAAGTTACAGAGAAAGGTTGAATAAGTTAAGTCTTTATTCTTTGGAGTGCAGAAGGTTAAGGGGGGACTTGATAGAGGTCTTTAAAATGATGAGAGGGATAGACAGAGTTGACATGGATAAGCTTTTCCCATTGAGAGTAGGGAAGATTCAAACAAGAGGACATGACTTCAGAATTAAGGGACAGAAGTTTAGGGGTAACATGAGGGGGAACTTCTTTACTCAGAGAGTGGTAGCTGTGTGGAATGAGCTTCCAGTGGAAGTGGTGGAGGCAGGTTCGTTGGTATCATTTAAAAATAAACTGGATAGGCAAATGGATGAGAAGGGAATGGAGGGTTATGGTATGAGTGCAGGCAGGTGGGACTAAGGGTAAAAAGTTGTTCGGCACGGACTTGTAGGGCCGAGATGGCCTGTTTCCGTGCTGTAATTGTTAATTGTTATATGGTTATATGGTTATCAGCCATGATTGAATGGCGGAGTGGACTCGATGGGCCGAATGACCTAATTCTACTCATATAACCTGTGAACTTGAGGCTTCACCATGAACACTGTAATGTGAGTAAAGGTTTATGTTTGATCAAATATCTCACTTTTCCAAAGGCAAAATGCTGGGATACTGCGATTGAAATAGAAAACACTGGGAAATTCAAGTAGAGTTTATTGTCATGTGTACGATTAAAGTTAGGTACAGGTACAATGAAAATCCATACAGCCAGCTCCCGTAGTCAGGATTTAACCTGGATCACTGGCACTGTAAAGGCCCCGTCCCACGTGGGCATCATTTGCGCATCATGCAGATGGTGCTCAAAGATTTTGTACATCCCAAAATCCTGGGGGGCTGCGTGCAACCGCGCTTCACTGCCTACGTCACCACACACCATGCGTGCTTAATCAATGCGCACCATGCGCGCATAACGTGCGTCATGCATCGTAACGTGTAAATGATGTCGCGTAAATGACGCGTAAATGACGCCCAAGTGGGACAGGCCCTTAAGGCAGCAACTCTACCGCTGCACCACCATGCCACCCCAAATTCACAGACTCAGACAATACGTCGAATCATAAAGCAGAGGTTAAAATGCCTGAGGCTAAACCCAGAGCAGGGAACAGACTCAAAAAAAAACTTTATAAGAAAACATGTAAGTAAATTAGTTTATTTTCCATCCTGCTTTATTGATTTGAATACCATATTTGTAAGATTCTCATTAGGAACATTATGTTTGCTTTATTTAATAAAGGGGCAAAACTTTAGAAACAAGTAAATTATAGGAAATTAATGATGGCTTAGTACTTCATTTCCAGGAGAAAATAAATGATATACTGCATTTGTTTTCAGACCATTTCATGTCGGCGTGGAGACACAAGAAATTCAGTGGGTCAGACAGATTCTTTAGGGGGAAAGGATTTGTGCTTAAGTATTCAGCGCCGAAACAGGCCCTTCGGCCCTTCGGAACAGCTTCTTCCCGGCGGCTGTCACTCTACTCAACAACGTACCTCGGTGACACCCCCCCACCCCCCGGACACTTATTATCACTTATTATTATTTATTTAAATCATTTGCTATGTCGCTCTTCCAGGGAGATGCTAAATGCATTTCGTTGTCTCTGTACTGTACACTGACAATGACAATTAAAATTGAATCTGAATCTGAATCTGAATCTTCGGCCCACCGGGTCCGTGCCGACCAACAATCACCCATTCACCAGGTCTATCTGCAGATGATTAAAAAATGGGTGGTTTTGCAGATAGTGAAGATGGTTGCGAAAATTTGCAGCAGGATTGTGATCTCTTGGCCAGGTGGACTGAGGAATGGTTGATGGAATTTAATACAGAGAAATGTGAGGTGTTATATTTTGGGAAGTCTAACATGGGCAGAACCTATGCAGTGAATGGTCGGGCTCTTGGGAGTGTTGTAGAGCAGAGGGATATGGGAGTGCAGGTGCATGGTTCCATGAAGGTGGAGTTGCAGGTACATAAGGTGGTCAAAAAGGCTTTTGGCACATTGGCTTTCATGAGTCATATTGAGTATTGAGTATAGAAGTTGCGAGGTCATGTTGAAGTTGTATAAGATGTTGGTGAGGCTGCCTTTAGAGTATTGTGTTCAGTTCTGGGCACCATGGTATTGGAAAGATGTTGTCAAGCCGGAAAGGGTACAGAGAAGATTGCAGTTGAGACAGGGATTCTCCCAATATTTAAGAAAAAGTTAGACAGGTACATGGATAGGACAGGTTTGGAGAGATATGGGCCAAACACAGGCAGATGAGACTTGTGTAGCTGGGATATGTTGGCCACTGTGGGCAAATTGGGCAAAAGGTCCTGTTTCCACGCTGTATCACTCCATGAGTAGTTCTATTCTACACACTAATTTGCAGAAGCCAATTAAGCTGTAAATGTGGAAGTCTTTGGAATGGGGGAGGAAACCGGAGCACCCGGAGAAAGCCACGCGGTCAAAGGGAGAACCTAAATATCCGTAGACAGCATCCACAGTCAGACTTGAATCCGGGTCTCTGGCACTGTGAGGCTGCAACTCTACCGCTGCGCCCCTGTGCTGCGCCTCGAGGCATGGATTTGTCAGTGTTTTAGGTCGAAACCAAGTATCAGGACTACCTCACTGCATCAAATAATTTTAACATGGTTTCACAGTGTAAATGAGTGGGAGAATGATTCACGATATAAGTTCATAAGTGATAGGAGCAGAATAAGGTCATTCGGTCCATCGTCTACTTCGCCATGCAATCATGGCTGATCTATCTCTCCCTCCTAAACCCATTCTCCTGCCGTCTCCCCATAACCTCTGACACTCGTACTTATCAAGAATCTATCTATCTCTGCCTTAAATATAACCACTGACTTGGCCTGCACAGCCTTCTGTGGCAAAGAATTCCACAGATTTATCACCCTCTGACTAAATTAATTCCTCCTCATCTCCTTCCTGAAGGAACGTCCTTTAATTCTGAGGCTATGACCTCTAGTCCTAGACTCTCCCACTAGTGGAAACATCCTCTCCACATCTACTCTATCCAAGTCTTTCACTATGAGGGGGGACATGGTAAGTTTCATGTCCCCCCTCATCATTCTAAACTCCAGCGAGTACAGGCCCAGTGCCATTAAACGCCTATATGATATAACTCTGTAGCTTTGTATGATGGACCAGGTCTATTTGACTGTGGCATGGAAGTATAGACATGCTGGGTGCCAGTCTAGGCATGCGTGACTTACTCCACCACTGGTCTGATCATTGAGTCTAGCAGCATTCCATGACATGCTAGGCTAAAGGGGCTGTCCCACTTGGGCGACCTAATTGGCGACTTTAGAACAGTTTAGGAGTTTGAAAAAATGACATGTTGAAGACCTCCTTCGACTATGTAGAAAATTTGCTTCGACTAGCTTCGGGAAAATTGGACAATGAATAGTGGAGAGTGAAGACGACCTCCTTCGATCTCCTTCGACCTCCCTTTGACTATGATGAAGCCAATCTGCCACTACCTTCGACTTCCTTCGATTACCTACGAATAACATGCTGACCTACTACGACCTACTTCGACTAAATCTACGAGTAAAAAAAGTATCGATTTTTTCCATGGCGACCTTTTTTTACTTGCAGGCATTTTTCAACATGTTGAAAAATACGGCACGACCTAGCTGAGGCCTTGAGTACACGGGGCCTACTCTCGAGCATGAAGGAGAGTTACAAAGACCTCCTAGGACCTCGTGTCGACCTTGAGTCATGGGCAAACTCGTCAGAACTTGCGGATTAGGTCGCCGCAGTGGGACAGCCCCTTAAGGCTTTAGATGCAGTTTGGATTTGTTCTCTTTGCTCTAGGTCTGGCCATGTCTAGCATGCCCCACTCATCCAAGGAAGCCACAGGAGGTGCTGCCTCAAGAAGGCAACTAATATCTAGCTGATCAAATATGTAGGAAAGAACCGCAGATGCTAGTTTACACCGAAGATAGACACAAAATGCTGGAGTAACTCAGTGGGCCAGGCAGCATCTCTGGAGAAAAGGAATAGGTGAAGTTTTGGGCGGAGACCCTTCTTCAGACTGAGAGTCAGAGGAGGGGGAAATTAGAGATACGAAAAGGTACAGAACAAACTGCACCGATGACTCAAGAAGGGTGGAGCCCACAATGGTCCATTGTTGGCTGTGGAAGAGGAAATAATGAAGGGATACAAACAGTGAAACTAGCAGGATGACTTGGGTTGGGGAGGGAAGGAGAAACAAGGATTGCAAGCGTTACATGAAATTAGAGAAATCAATATTCGTACTGCTGGGTTGTAAGCTGCACAAGTGTAAGACCCACGCCACACAGGCCATGCTCTCATCTCGCTGCCACCATCGGGAAGTAGGTACAGGAGCCTGAGAACTGTCACCTACAGAGTCTACAATAGCATCTTGCCTCGCAACTGTCGGACAGGTTGAAGTACACCGCACAACCCTAACTACAAGCCAACCTCGGCAATGAGCCTCATTGGACTTTTCATAGGTTCCACTATAGCATACACAAAGTCCATGACACATTATAGATAGATACATACGCCACAAAATGCTGGAGTATATCAGCGGGTCAGGCAGCATCTCTGGAGAAGGATGGGTGACGTTTCGGGCCGAAGTCTAAAGAAGGGTCCCGAACTAAAACTACACCCATCCATTTTCTCCAGAGATGCTGCTTGACCCACTGAGTTACTCCAGCACTTTGTATCTATATTTGGTATAAACCAGCATCTGCAATTCTTTGTTTCTACATTTCTTCTCCCACCACTTATTTCTGCTTTCACTATTATGGTCTGGTTATCTAGGACAACTAATAATTTTTTGTATTATTGTTTATTGAATATTTATTCATTGTTAATGTGCTCCAGAGACACAGCGTGGATACAGGCCCTTCGGCCCATTGAGTCTGTGAAAAAGCTACTTTCTTAACTACTAAACCAGGTTCGCTTCTTAATAAACAGACACCACACAAATTGTTTGGTAGACCAGTTCACAACTTTACTTATTATCGGCCGATGGAAGGGAGGGAGAACTCCAGTCAAGTGACCATTACAGACACTTGACCGTCCTCCGTCCACCACACTGAACAACAGAATTACATTGCCTTAAATAGGGTTTTTTTGTCCCCTTAGCACATTTCACAGACATTAGTCATGGTCAGAGGTACAGGAAAAGGTTTCCACAGAATGCATCACATCAAAGGCCTTTTGTTTACATAGTACAAGATAACATTGGCCATTTGGTTTACGACATTTTATCTTCACAGAGATCACCCTAGCTCTTTCGCTGCTTCCTCTCTGTCATTTGGTCCTTCATAAACATAGGCCATTTGGTTTATGGCATCTTACTTCAAAGATGTGACTAGCTGTTTCTTTCTGTCACTTCCTCACTTGGGAGACAATGTTATAAGATTTATTATCCCACACACCCGCAACCTGAGGCAAGCCTAATTTGAGTCTAAATATAAGATGTAAGCTAGCCCAGAAGCCAATTTAATATCTTCTTATATTTTAACTAAAATTCAGCTTCATCATTCCATCCTTTTATCAAATTTTTGATAACAACTACAGTCCTTGCTGAGTACATACGAAAGACCATAAGCATCTCATCAGACAAATTAATAGTACACTAGTAACACAATTATTTCATAGTGGACAATCGTTCCACAAGTCCCTCCAACATTTTAAATGGCCACCAACCTCCCCCGGACGTGACACTAAGATACTACCATAGGACAGGAAAAAGGATCATTAAAATTGCTCAGCCTTTATTCGGCTTCGCTTGGAATTCCCCGTGTGCTGGTGTAACTGGTTCATGCTTCTCTTGTGTGGCACTGCATTTGCAACATAACAATGCCTGTCACAAATATACTGTTTCCTAAAAGTACACCAGTGCCTTGGTTGTGGCAAAAACAGGTAGATTTAACTGGCCTTTGCAGACCTCTTACTGTCTGTAGTCAGAGTATCTTTGCTGTGCTTGTCATGTTTGACTTCAATCTTGTTTAAAAGGAGGTGTGTACCATCCTTTAAATGTGGGTTAGTCCACAAGCTTGCCAGTCTGAAGAAAGTTCAGTCCATGTGGGCTGGGCCACCCCAGAATACAGGGAGCATCAATACCCATCGTACTTGTTTCCACAAACTGTTCACAGTCAATCAAATGTATCCAGCGACGATGATCTTCAATCTTTACAGCAGTTCATGTTGTTAGCAACACTTGGTTGTTCTTTTCAACACAGTCTCAATTCTTCTTGTCCCAGCACCATCATCGTATAGCTTTTATGGCCTTGGTCACTGGTTTCCAGCAAAAACTCCTCCAACCTGGGAATGTAGATCTGGCAAGACATGGGTTAATTGCCGACCATACATAATTAGTTAATTGCCCAGGGCCTGTAAGTGGCTTCCCCCCACTCTCCAGGGGGTGGACACAGCAGCTTTTCCTGTATCAATAAAAAGTTGTGAATCTTGTTCCCCAGCTGAGTTTCTCCAGCACTTTTGTCTACATTTGATCCTCCAGCATTTGATCCTTCCTAACACTTCCCTTTGAATTTATTCTTTAATTCGATTATATCTGAAGAGGCTCTCTCCACCTGAATATTCAATTCTCCAAATATGTTCTCTTCCCCAATCTACTTTATGTTCTCACCTTTCATCCCTCATTGTGAGTTCCCTCAAACCCCCTTTTGTAAGTCATAATACAATTTTTCATCTACCTTCATTTTCCTCAAACAGCACATGCTTCAACATCTTTTTGTTTGCTTGAAAACAGTAATCTTGCTTCATTTGCGTTTTAAAAGACAACCACTGTTATCATATCAAAACAATCTTTCCCAAAAGAACTCACTCAGAATCAGTAATCAATAATACATTTTCTTTTTCTCTGTAATTTTGACATTTCCAATCTCATTTAACACTTTAATCGGGATGAGTCTTTTTTAAACTTGGTTCAAAAGATTTATAATCAACCAACACATTTTATCATTCGAGTATAGCTCCGCCCCCCAGTCATGCCTGTTTCTTAACAGAGCACACCATAAACTCTGTCCATTTGCATTTTAAAGGACAAACTTCTTAAAGCGACACACAACTTTGCTCATTGCTTCGAATTTCACACATTCCACATAAAAAACATTGTTTTACAAGCAGTACATATACAAAAACATTGTTTTACCAGCAGTATATATACAAAAACATTGTTTTACCAGCAGTATATAATATTTCGTCTTCAAAGACATCTCTTTGTAATTTACTTTCCCTTTTTCTGACAAGACTTCTGTTTACCAAAATCCTGGTTACCTAACCCTAATTGGACATTGATCCAGATCATGATTAGTCAGACTCCCCTTGACTTATCAGTCTCCCTAGCTTTTTCCTCATTTCTCCATCAAATTTTCCTTCATCCCCAATTTTTTTTATAACATAGTTGCCTGTCAGAAAAAGGATTTACCTCCGGGGTAATTTTATTTTGCAATCCCCATTGACTCTTTCCACCATCCCAGATGCCTGTGGGTGGTGTACACAGTGAATTGCTGTCGGATATTACAATGTGCACATATTTCCTTATTAATAGTGGCAATAAAATGGGGACCATTGTCCGAGTTTATGACAGTAGGTAGGCCAAACCTGGGATTAACAACAATGTTCCTGTAGTTTCAGCAGTATTATTAGTGGTTGGTAGAGCTTCACTCCACCTGCTAAATAAATCTAAAATCACTAAGCAATATTTATAACACTGGGCCCTTGGTATTTCAATAAAATCAATCTGTATGCATTCAAACGGTCGTGATGGCATTGGCGTCACCCCTTAGGGTATCTTAATTAGTTTGCCTGGATTATTTTGTTGGCAAATTTTACATTAGATGCCTGCTTCAGTGCCTCTTATCAAATTTTCGGGTGCCACCACGTTTCCTTTGTTATCCTATCATTCCCTCCTTACCAGCATGGGTAAGACGAGTAAAAATGTATCGAATACACCAACTTGTCCAAGCGGGGTGTGCTGAATCAATGGCACAGCCCTCTTGTTTCCATAGTTATATTATATATAAGAGGCGTCCCTCTGTAATGTACATACCTCCTTCATGTTTGGCAGGACCGTTCTATTTGCTAGCATCTGTTTAGCTGCTGACACTACGCATTTGGATGTACAGGCTGCCCTGTTTGGATACACTATCAGCAAATTCATTGTCCTTTGCTATAGGGTCCCCAGCACCAGTGTGTGCAGTACATTTAACAATGACCAGCTGTTCTGGTAGCATCAATGCCTCAAACAAATTACGCACAGAAAGGCATTCCTGTGCTCCCAATCCTGGGGAGCTTTGTAAGGTCAGAACTTCGAGGTATATGGATATTACTGACGGAACTGTCCCAGGTAAAGATGCCATTGCTACTGGTAGGACATAGGGAGGTGGACATCTCCCAAGATTATCTAACTCCTCATCTTCATTACCAAATAGGGTCATCGTGCCAGACATGAAGTCTCCTCCAGAGGATTTACCAGTACTGGGTTTATTTTTTACTAACCATCACCTGTTTCTCACCTCCTGTCTGTCTTTTAATTATTTCCTCTTGTTCCTCTGCCCACTGGCATTCTAGTTGCAATACGTTCCATCCTTTCCGAGTGCTTTCCTTGTTTCTTAACTCTATACCCTTCTTACATACAGTATCCATCTAACTTCGAACTCTACTTTCCTCATGCTTCTCCTCTGTTCCTGCTTTCCATGTTTTAATTCCTTTCTTCCATTTCTTTCCTGTCTTCCTTTCCCATATAAATGTCTCTACATTCCATGTTCCCCCTACTGGCCAGGCTTCATCCCCTAACCGTTTGGTCAACTTGTAACTTAACATTCTAAATTTCTTATTATACCTAGGATTCAAATAACACATATGTTGGACTGTTATCCAGAGCATTCCCCATAGATAGATAGAAAGAAAGAGAAAGAGAAAACAGACTTCTTAATTCCGAATCGTTCCAAATATATCAACCAGGCCGACTCGCTACTCGAGACCCCAGTTTCTCAATTTGGCTGACTTTTTAACTCTTTAATATACGACCCAAGTGTCTCAACGAAGCCGACTCGCTAACCGAGACCCCCTTTTCTCAACCTGGCAGACGTCTTATCCCTTAAAATAAGCCCCAGGTGTCTCAACGAAGCAGACCCGCTATCCGGGACCCCCGTTTCTCAACCTGGCAGACTCCTTAACTCTTAAAATAAGCCCCAAGTGTCTCAACGAAGCAGACCCGCTATCCGGGACCCCCGTTTCTCAACCTGGCAGACTTCTTAACTCTTTAATATACAACGCCACTTATTTCTCAATCCGACAACTCTTCGGATGTCTCAATAAGCCAGACGCAAACCTCAACCCCCGTATCTCAACCCGACAAATCACGGATATCTCAACGAGGCTGATGAGCCCTTTGTAGAGAGAGAGAAAAAAAAGAAAACAAAGAGATAGACAGAGAGAGAGAGAGAAAGAGAAACTGCTCAAGTCCTTCTTAAAAATATACACAGGCCCTTCTTAAAAATACATACACAATTCTGTCTTAAAAATACATAACACAATCCCTTCTTAAAAAAAAACCATATAAAGCCCAACTGGTCTTATCTTTGTCTGTTTCTAAGAACCTCGGCAGGGAACCAATTCAATGTCTGATGAAGGATCACAGATGTTCCCGGGAGTTTCTAGGGAGTCGGTCTGACAAGGGGGCCGATAGAGCTCAGTTATCTCCCTTCCAATCCCGGCAACCTCTGCAACCTCTTGCAGTCAGCTGTTGATGTGGTCCCAGCGAGGCCTGCATAACTACGCCAATGAAAAAGCTACTTTCTTAACTACTAAACCAGGTTCGCTTCTTAATAAACAGACACCACACAAATTGTTTGGTAGACCAATTCACAACTTTACTTATTATCGGCCGATGGAAGGGAGGGAGAACTCCAGTCAAGTGACCATTACAGACACTTGACCGTCCTCCGTCCACCACACTGAACAACAGAATTACATTGCCTTAAATAGGGTTTTTTTGTCCCCTTAGCACATTTCACAGACATTAGTCATGGTCAGAGGTACAGGAAAAGGTTTCCACAGAATGCATCACATCAAAGGCCTTTTGTTTACATAGTACAAGATAACATTGGCCATTTGGTTTATGACATTTTATCTTCACAGAGATCACCCTAGCTCTTTCGCTGCTTCCTCTCTGTCATTTGGTCCTTCATAAACATAGGCCATTTGGTTTATGGCATCTTACTTCAAAGATGTGACTAGCTGTTTCTTTCTCTGTCACTTCCTCACTTGGGAGACAATGTTATAGGATTTATTATCCCACACACCCGCAACCTGAGGCAAGCCTAATTTGAGACTAAATATAAGATGTAAGCTAGCCCAGAAGCCAATTTAATATCTTCTTATATTTTAACTAAAATTCAGCTTCATCATCTGCGCCGACCACTGATCAGTCGTGCACTAGTTCTATCCTACACACTGGGGACAATTTACAGAAGCCAATTAACCTACAATCCTGCACATCGTTGGAATGTGGGAGGCAACTCATGCGGTCACGGGGAGAACGTACAAACTCCGTACAGAAGGCACCCGCAGTCAGGATCGAACCCAGATCTCTGGTGCTGTAAGGCAGCAACTCCACCGCTGCACCACCGTGCTGCCCAACCATCATGTTAGACAAGTGGGAGACCATCTTGACTTGGAAATAAATTGCCGTGTCTAAATTCTGCAACCCATTCTCCCAATGGCCTGTGGGAGTGTCTTCACTAGGAGGACCATGGGGTTCAGGAAGGTGGCACACCACAGCTTCTCAAGATCAAGGGCAAGGGCAAGGGCAAATATCATTGATGCCCACAGACAGAACATTTATTAGAATTATCTTTTAAAAAAAAAGTAACTCAGGCTTTCATAGCACAAGCTGTCAAATGGCAAAATTCAGTACTGGGAACAATCCTCAGCACGTGATATCTGAAGACATAGAAATATAGACAATAACTGCAGGAGTAGGGCACTCGGCCCTTCGAGCCAACACTGCCATTCAATATGATTATGGCTGATCATTCAAACTCAGTACCCTGCTCCAGCTTTCTCCCTATATCCCTTGATTCCGTTAGCCCTAAGAGCTAAATCTAAAACATCTTGAAAACATCCAGTGAAAGACCCAGCCATTCCACTTGATATACATCTGTGGAATCAAAGCTCCACTCTACGACGGCTTAGAAGGGCTAGGGGGGCAGTTAACTTGTTGCTGATTCAGTCCCTCGTCAGAAATGTTACTTCGGTGAATCTAAGGCGAAGACGGAGGAAAGCAGAAAATTCAGGATGAGGAAATACTCAGTTTTAAACTTGTCCCTGAGAATTGAATACAAATACATAGAACATACAACATAGAACAGCATAGCACAGGACCCTTTGGTCCACAATGTTTGTGCCGAACATGATGCCAAGTTAAACTAATCTCTTCTGCCAGGAAAATTATGCATTTCCCTCTATTTCCTGCACTTCCAAGAGCCCATCTAAAAAAGCCTCTTAAATGTCACTATCGCATCTGCCTCCACCACCACAAAATCCTGGAATAAATAATAAACACCAATAACACTGTTATCAGGCAACTGAGAATTGTGGATGCAGGCCAGACCATTACGCAAACCAACCTTCCTTCCATTGACTCCACCTACACTTCACACTGACTCGGCAAGGTCATCCGAAGAACAGAATCACCCTCTGCCCCTCTCCCATCACGCAGGAGGTACAGCTATCTAGTCAAGTCAAGTCAAGACAAGAGAATTTATTGTCATGTGCCCCAGATAGGACAATGACATTCTTGCTTGCTGCAGCACAACAGAGTATTGTAAACAAAAATACAGAACAGTTTTGTTCAATATACACATAAATAAGCAGATAAAGTGCAATTGGCTGTTACAGTTCAGAGTCTGTTTGTTGGCGAGTTTAATAGCCTGATGGCTGTGGGGAAGCAGCTGTTCCTGAACTTGGATGTAACAGGTTTCAGGTTCCTGTACCTTCTGCCCGATGGCTGCGGAGAGATGAGTTCGTGGCAAGGATGGTGTGGGTCGTTGATGATGTTGGCTGCCTTTGAGGCAACGACTGCGATAGATCTCTTCGATTGTGGGGAGGTTAGAGCCGATGATGGACTGGGCAGTGGTTACAACTTTCTGCATCCGTTCCCGCTCCTGGACCCTCAGGTTGTAGAACCAAGCCATGATACAACCAGTCAGCATGCTCTAAAATCCTCTTAAATGCCACTTTCGTATCTGCCTCCACCACTATCCTGGCAATGTGATCCTGGTCCTCACCACTCTGTAAAAATACCTGCCCTGCACATCTCCATTAACCCTTCCCCCTCTCACCTTATAACTATGCCCTCTAGTGTTGTACATTTCCACCCTGGGAAAAAGGTTCTGACTGTCGTCCCTATCTGAATCTAAAACCAGGAAGCAACTAATTTACTGCAATCTAGATTTTCTGACACCTTTTAAGGGAAATGTTAAGATCCTCCACCAAAGTCCTCATGTTTTTTTGTGTTCCAGAGTTTTTCCAGAGTAATTAGTTCTGAACATTCCAAATGAACAATTTGCCGGAATTAAAATAAAATATTAAAATGCAAAATGTAACTCAAACAGCGATTGAAATGTAGAACGATAGAAGGAGCCAGTAAATCATATCTAACAAATCTAACAAAATATAACTAAACTAATCAGTCATTACAAAGAGAAAATTATGTTTTGTGTGTGGGAGGGAAACAGGAGATGAAACAATGAGAGAATAAACTTCTACACTGTGAAATAAATTTAATCTGAATGGAGTGAAATTTGTCACCCAGTCATTAATCAAAGAACCATCAGTAAAAATACTGGCCACATCTGGGAAATAGAGTTGAGGCGGAAACTTGAAACATAGCTGATCTAATTTTTGGTCTCCATTCCACTTTCTTGTTCCATCACTTTATAGTCCAATATATACCTGAGCAAGCTTTGAATATACTTAATGTCACCACCTCCTCCGGACTATAGGGGAGAAACTTCCAAAGATACACAGAGAAGCAATTCTTTCTTATTTCCATTCCATGCAGGTGGGGAACCTGCAACCTTCTAACCCATTAAGTGAGCATTTTGAATGAATCCAAATTTTGTAGAACAAATCCTTTTATATTTAATAATATGTTTTTGTTCCTCTTTTATTATTTTTATTTTAATTTTAAAATGAACGTATTTAATATACAAAAGAGTAAAAGAAGATCCAACAAAATAATCCTCCCCGACTGACGGCCACATTTAAAACATTAGTAAGTCATGAGGTCTATTTTAACACCTGTTATGCTCATGATTTAGTCCTAATGCGACTCTAGAATGTACGTGAACCTCTCTGCCTGACTGCCGCCACCACCGCCTGAGGCTGGTTGATGGGGAGAGTCCGCTGGCCATCCAGTCTTCAGTATTATCAACTTTTGATAGCCTTATTTTAAAGTCCTTATTTGATGCGAAGAAAGATCCGATTGAAATATGGAAAAATGCAATAGAATACCCACATCTTTGGCAACATGCACGAAAAATGCTTTCTTGCTTTTCAACCACTTATTGCTGCGAATCTACATTCTCCTACCTAACCCAAATCAAGATGCCCTTAAGGTCACAAATGACGGATACCCACCTAGAAGATCAGCTGAAACTGCGACGCTCCGTGTTGCAACCAAATATTCAAATGGTTTCCCACAAACAGCAGAGTCACAACAAAGTCATGAAAAGGTTAGTTAACTTTAGAATTAATTACATTTTTTCATTTTCTTGAAGTTAGTACATAGTAGTCAGATTTTTACAAAATAATGTACATTTTGAATTATATCTAATTGAAGTTTCTTGGGTGCGGCCTTATTAGATTACAGCTAACTTAATGTGGCATTCCAACATGAAAAGGTTCCCCACCCCTGAGATAGACTATCATAATCTGAGACTATACTGCACTGAGATGGATTGAACATTGGCATATGTCAATGAATAGGAATAAACAAAACCCCAGAATAAATAATAAAGAACAATAACACTGTTATCAGGCAACTCGGAGTTGTGGACGCAGCCCAGACCATCACGCAAACCAACCTCCCTTTCATTGAAGAGACAGATGGTCAGAGTTTTCGTCCTATAGTGGAAATATCAAATACTACTGAACAGCTTTAAGGTGAGGAAGCAAAAATTCAAAGGTCACGTTTTGGCAAGTTTTTTACAGGGCAAGTTTTTTTACAGAGACTGGTCGGTGCCTGAAATGCGCTGCCAGGGGAAGTAACGGAAGCATATTTAAGATGACAGACACGTGAACAGGTAGAGTGTAGATGGACATATACCACATACAGGTGAATGTATACTGAATATATGCAGCTTTAGTTAAGTTTGGAGATAGCACGGAAACAGGTTCTTCGGCTCACCGTGTCCGTTCTGACCAACTAGCTCTATCCTTCATACTAGGGCCAATTAACCTCTTTGGAGTATTTGGAGAGTGGAAGGAAACCAGAGCACCTGGAGGAAACCCACTCAGCCACAGATGGAATGTGCAAACACCACACAGACAGCACCCGTATTCGGAATAGAACCCAGGTCTCTGGGGCTGTAAGGTAGCAACACTACCACTGCACCACCATGCTGCTCTTTAATTGACATTGTCATAAGGTCATATAGTCATGTGATAGGTGCAGAATTAGTCCATTCGGCCCATCAAGTCTACTCCGCCATTCAATCATGGCTGATCTATCTCTCCCTCCTAACCCTGTACTCCTGCCTTCTCCCCGTAACCCCTGACACCCGTAATGGATACAGATGGAGACAGACATATTGGACCGAAAGGCCTGTTCCTGTGTGGTACTGTTCTATGTTCAATTTCTGAGGCATATTTGTAGTTCAATAACTATGGTTCAAATTCCCATTTAGTCATAGTTAAGGGTAGGAAGAATAAGAGGGGAGTCAATGAAAATGTGAAGGGGTGGCGCAGGGGTAGAAGGAAATGTGGGCAAGTGTGAATAGGGTTTGCTTGAATTGCTTTGCTAGGTGCTGGCATTGATGTGATGGGCCAAATGGTCCTCTTCTGCACCATGATAAGTATAACATATGAGCCCATGCCAGGAGCAAAGGAAACCAAGGAGAAACCTTCATTACATCTGGTTATCCCACAGAGCCAAAAACAAAATGTGATTGTTTTCTATAATATAGGAAGCTCTGGGGAGATTAAAAAGGCATTCAACCATAATGAATCCCACAGGGCAGCACAGTAGTACTGTAAATAGTGTGGCCGTCTCACAGTTCCAGCGACCTAGGTTTTATTTTGGTCACTGCGACAGTCTGTTTGGGATTTGCTCATTCTCCCTGTGACCGTGGCTTTTTCCATCCGGGTGCTCCGGTTCGCTCCCATATTCCAAGGACGTGTATAAAATCATGAGAGGAATAGATGGGGTAGAAGCACAGTCTCTTGCCCAGAGTAGGGGAATCGAGGACCAGAGGGCATAGGTCCAAGGTGAAACGGAAAAGATTTAATAGGAATCTGAGGGCTAAATTTTTCACACAAAGGGTGGTGGGAGTATGGAACAAGCTGCCAGACGAGGGAATTGTGGCTGGCACTATCCCAACGTTTAAGAAACAGTTAGACGGGTAAATGGATAGGACAAGTTTGGCAGGATATGAACCAAGCGCAGGCAGGTGAGGGTAGTGTAACAGGGACATGTTGGCCGGTGTGGGCAAGTTGGGCCTGTTTCGACACCGTATGACTCTGACTCCGTATGACTCTTTTTGCATCCTTACACATGCATCCCATGTTTTGGTGCCATTACCCGAGTCCAAAGTCCAGTCCGCCCGTGCGCTCACAGTCTAGATTCTTATTCTGATGCGAGAAAGGTGACTAGTGGTGTGCCTCAGGGTTCGGTGCTGGGCCTGTTACTGTTTGTTATCAGTATCAATGACTTAGATGAGTTCATGCACGGCAAATTTAACGAGCTTGCTGATGATACAAAAGTGGGTGGTTTTGCAGACAGCGAAGAAGGTTGCGAAAAATTGCAGCAGGATCTTGATCGATTGGCCAGGTGGGCTGAGGAATGGTTGATGGAATTTAATGCAGAAAAAAGTGAGCTGTTGCATTTTGGGAAGTCTAACATGGGCAGGACCTACACGGTGAATGGTAGGTCTCTGGCGAGTGTTGTAGAGCAGAGGGATCTAGGAGTGCAGGTGCATGGTTCCCTGCAGGTGGATTCGCAGCTAGATCGGGTGGTTAAAAAGGCTTTTGCACATTGGTCTTCATCAGCCAGAGTATTGAGTATAGAAGTTGGGAGGTCATGTTGCAGTTGTATAAGACATTGGTGGGACTGCATTTAGAGTATTGTGTTCAATTCTGGGCACCATGATATAGGAAAGATGTTGTCAAGCTAGAAAGGCTACAGATAAGATTTATGAGGATATTGCCAGGACTGGAAGAACTCAGCTATAGGCAGAGATTGATTAGGTTGGGTCTCTATTCCTTGGAACGCAGGAGGATAAGGGGTGATCTTATAGAGGTGTATTAAATCATGAGGGGGAATAGATCGGGTAAACACACAAAGTCTCTTGAGTCCAGGGTAGGTGAATCGGAGACCAGAGGACATAGGTTTCAGGTGAAGGGGAAAAGATTTGGAATCTGTGGGGTAACATTTTCACACAAAGGGTGGTGGGTGCGTGTAACAAGCTGCCAGAGGAGGTAGTTGAGGCAGGGACTATCCCAATGTATAAGAAAAAATTAGACAGGTACATGGATAGGACAAGTATGGAGGAATATGGACCAAGCTCAGGCAAGTGGGACTAGTGTAACTGGGACATGTTGGCCGGTGTTGGCAAGCTGGGCCAAAGGGCCTGTTTCCACACTGTATCACTCTATGACTATGACTCTAAAGGTGATTGCAGTGACAATGTGCTCATTCACTAATTAAAACCGTTTGGTGGCAGGTGATAGCTGGGGTCAGCCAGCGAACCCACTAACCTTCTCTCCTCAAAATCATTTTTTAAAGGCCAACATCAATGGTTCAATCGATGGTACTTTATTTGGGACAACAAGGACCTTACTAATGTAAAGAAAGACTGAAGATTTACTTGGCAAAATAAATATTCCAACCAAAGTTGAAAACTCTGAATCAATAAGATTAGTTAGGCCTTTCACTATTAGCCTTTCACTATTCGGTTGTGCGTTCAATAAAATGTGACATAACTAGAAATCGCTTTGGTATCGATATGATCGCTTATTCTCTGTGATTACATGGATATCCGTGCAGGACTGAAAGGGGTTGCGATCATGTTATAAGGTCAAAAGGAATAGGAGTAGAATTAGGCCATTTGGCCCATCAAGTCCATTCCGCCATTCAATCATGGCTGAGCTATTTCTCCCTCCTAACCCCATTCTTCTGACTTCTCCCCATAACCTCTAACACCCGTACTAATCAAGAATCTATCTATCTCTGCCTTAAAAATATCCACTGACTTGGTCTCCACAGCCTTCTGTGGCAAATAATTCCATAGATTCACCACCCTCTGACTAAAGAAATTTCCTCTTATATCCTTCCTAAAGTAACGTCCTTTAATTCTGAGACTATGACCTCTCGTCCTAGACACTTCCACAAGTGGAAACATCCTCTCCACATCCACTCTATACAAACATTTCACTATATTGTATTTTTCAGAGGTTCTCACTCATTCTTCTAGACTAGTTGAGGCAGGGACTATCCCAACATTTAAGAAACAGACTTGTAGACTTTAGGAGAGTTCCCCCTCCCCTCCCCCCAATCATCATTAACAACACCACAGTCACATCTGTGGCGTCATTTAAGTTCCTTGGAACCATCATCTACAGAGGCCTTAAATGGGAGGCCACCATCGACTCCACAGTCAAAAAGGCCCAACAGAGGATGTACTTCCTGTAGCAGCTGAGAAAACACAATCTGCCACAGGCAATGATGGTCCAGTTTTATACGGCTATCATAGAGTCTGTCCTCACCTTCTCCATCATGATCTGGTTTAGCTCAGCCACCAAGCACGACAACCGGAGACTGCAGCGAATCGTCCGATCAGCCGAGAAGATTGTTGGCTGCAACCTTCCCCTCATCGACGAACTGTACACTACAAGGGCCAGGAAGATAAGCAGGTAAGATCATCCCTGACCCCTCTCACCCTGACCACAAACTCTTTGAAACACTTTGCTCTGCAAGGCGACTCCGGACCGTCAGAGTTGCCTCAGCGAGACATAAAACCAGTAGCTCTACTCAATAACCAAAAGTCTGTAAGCCTCCTGTTGCTCTGGTATTTTATTTCATTCTTCACATGTTTAAATTATAATGTTTTATTCTCAATTGTTTACTGCATATCGTCTTGTTACTTGCGAGCAAAGCACCACGGCAAATTTCTTGTATGTATACATACTTGGCTAATAAAATTTATTTAATTCAATTCAATTCAATTCTGTTGAACAGGTACATAGATAAGACAAGTTTGGAGGGATATGAACCAACGTGGGCAGGTGGGACTAGTGTAGCTGGAACATGATGGGCGAGCTGGGCCGAAGGGCCTGTTTCCACACTGTATCACTATGACTCCATGTAGAAGAGGAAGAACATTGCACTCTGGCCTTGAACATATTGTACCCAACATCTAAAGTAGCTGACAGGATGAATAAACAACAGAGTGTAGCAATCCCTATTTATCAACATCAAACTAACATGTAGCGTTAGCTTCTGAAGTGGATGTGTTGGACGTCAGCCAATTCCCCAGAACTCACCAGAGAACAAGGTGGTTGAAATAAAAAAAACATAAACTGTTTAAATAGACTCCAGCTGGAATAAAATATCGTGCCTGCAGTGCTTTCAATTTCATTCTCCTCTAATAGCTATTACCTGTGAATGGTGTGCTATGCGATCTTTGAACTGGGTCTATAAATCTTTCATAGCAATGGGACTACCTGGATATTAGTGAAACACGGCAGCATTATCAAACAGAATCTAACGCTGAGCCGCCAGATAGGACAGCAGAGCTGCCAGAACGCTGCCTGGCTTAGAAGGTTTCAGCTACAAGAGGTTGGATGGAGGTCGCAGAAGGTCCAGAGGAGGTTTACAACAATGATCCGAGGAATGAGTGGGTTAACATATGATGAGCTGGAATCTTGGGGAGAGAACCCAGAAATCGGAGGTGCGAAGGGACATGGGAGTGCTGGTGCAGGATTCCCAAAACGTTAATCTGCAAGTCGAATCGGTAGTAAGGAAGACAGATGAAATGCTAGTGTGAGGGATAAGATGATTAAACCACCGTCATTGTGAGGGGCTGAATGATTGTAGTCACCGACCTTGTGATGGGCCGAGTAATTGGAATCACCAACCTTGTGATTCGAACAAACAGTCAGACCTTCAGAGCTGTTGATAACATTTTAGAATAACAAGATGAGGTAAGGAATGTAGCTGACAACACAGAAGCTATTCTTTAGGTCAAAGGCAATTAAGTAGGTTAGGGCAACAGCTACTGCGCATGCTTAATAAAATAAATGAATATTAACTTTACGCCCCTCATGACAAAGAACCTAATTTAAATGTACATGCGATGTATGATGTGGGAGGAGTGGGAATGATTGATGACGCTCGGAGGGGAGGGTTGGAAGATTGTGAACCTCGGTACCCTGATTGGAAGGGGTCAGAAGGGGAGGCGTCCGATCAATAAAGACTGTATACTGAATTGTATAAAAATAGACGTTTTTCCTTTGCTCGGTGTCTCAACTTGGAGAGGCACCCGATTCTGCAGACTCGCAAATAAAGCATTTCTTGTTTCCACGATTTAGTCTCTGGGTAGTGATTGTGAGCACAAACCATATATCTCACACTAGCATTTATTTCGAGAGGGCTTGTTTACAGTACAAAACAGGGATGTAATGCTGAGGCTCTGTAAAGGGCCTATCCCATGAGCATGCGACCTGCATGCGGCAAGCGCGTCCTAAAGGGCCGGTCCCACCAGCATGTGCCTGCATGCGGCAAGCGCTACCTAACGTGGTCGCTTGGGCCGTACGGCATGCGGCAAGCGTGACCAAACCAGAAGCGGGAGCCGCACGGAGGACGAGTGAGTGACACGGCGTCGAGATGGCTGCGGGCCGGCAGGCCGCTGCGCGGAATTTATAAACACGGACAGTTTTTCAGAGCCCCGCCGATGTCGGGACCAGCTCCGCTCAACTCCATACGGCTCCGGCGATCGAAGTGGGACTGGCCCCGCGAAGCCATGCGGCTCAAGCGACCACGTTAGGTCGCGCTTGCCGGATGCAGGCGCATGCTGGTGGGACTGGCCCTTTAGGTCGCGCTTGCCGCATGCAGGTCGCATGCTCGTGGGATAGGCCCTTAAGGCGCTGGTCAGGCTGCATTTGGAATATTGTGAACAATTTTTTGGCACCATATCTAAGGAAGGATGTGCTGGATCTGGAGAGGGTCCAGATGAGGTTTACAGGAATTATCGTAGGAATGCGTGGGTTAACATATGATGAGTATTTGACGGCACCAGGCCTGTATACGCTGGAGTTTAGAAAGATGAGGGGGGACCTCATTGAAACTTACCAATTAGTGAAAGGCTTGGATAGAGTGGATATGGAGAGGTTGTTTCCACCACTGGAAGAGTCTAGGACTAGAGGTCATGGCCTCAGAATTAAAGGACGTCCCTTTAGGAAGGAGATGATGAAGAATTTCTTTAGTCAGAGGTTGATGAATCTGTGGAATTCTTTGTCACATAAAGCTGTGGAGGCCAGATCAATGGATATTTTTAAAGCAGAGATAGATTCTTGATTGTCACGTGTGTCAGGGGTTATGGGGAGAAGGCAGGAGAATGGGGTTAGGACGGAGAGATAGATCAGCCATGGTAGAATGGGGAACTGGACTTGATGGGCCGAATGGCCGAAGTCAGCTCCTATCACTTATGACATGTCTTGGATTGTTTTCTCTGGAACATTAGTGGTTGAGGGGAGAGAAGAGGGGAGAGAAGAGAAGTGCATAAAATTATGATAGGCATAAAACCTTTATTCCAGAGGTGGAAATGTCCAACAGCAGAGGGCATAGCTATGAGGAGAGAGGGGGAAGGTTTAATGGGGATATGCTTGGCAAGTTTTTTACACAGAGAATGGTGGGGGCCTGGAAGGTATTGCCTGTGGTGGTCGTGGTGGGAGCACATACAATAGTGCAGTTTAAGAGGTTTTTAGTTGGGCATGTGGAAGTAGTGCAGGATATAGAGGGATATGGGTCATATACAGGCAGATGAGAGCAGATTAGCTTGGCATCATGTTTGGCACAAATACTATGGGCCGAAGGGCCCCTGCCTATGCTATACTGTTCTATGTTTGTGCTGTATCTCGCTTGCATGAGTTTGGACCAGGAGACAGCTTGATTAGGGCCTGAAAGGAAGGGATAGACAAAGGGCAGATATTTCGGAAGCAAATCTGGTGCAGCACGGTGGTGCAGCGGTATCCACGATGTCTTACAGCACTTGCAGCGCCAGAGACCCGGGTTCGATCCCGACTATGGGTGCTGTCAGTAAGTAGTAGTTTCCTCCAAGATCCTCGTTTTTTTCCCACACTCCAAAGAAGCACAGGATTGTTGGCGAATTGGCTTGGTATAAGTGTAAATTGTCCTAGTGTGTACGGGATATTATACAATTGCAGGGATCGCTGGTCGGGGCAGACTCGGTGGGCCGAAAGGCCTGTTTCCACGCTGTATCTCTAAGCTAAATCTCTTAAAGAATAGCAAGAAGGGGTTTAGCACCCGAGTTGCTGAAAAATCCCTTTGGACCCATATAAAAATGAGTTTGACCTTTTCTCCAAATCCACTGAATATACCACAGCATCTGAGACGCGCACATTGCAATCTGGTTTGTTAATATCCTGGAGTAAGGTGCGGCATTGTTGATTCTGCAGCTTCATCAGTTTCATAAATTTCTCTCCACTGTTCACCGTTCCTATCTGAGCTGAGCCCCACGTGAAGTCAGATTCAGGGTAACGGTTGTAGAATGGTTATTTCCTACGAACCAATTGTAGTGCTTGTTAGTAGTTGTTCCGCCTAATATGAGATTTATATTACCAAGAGCTTGCCTACATAATTCATTCTGAGTAGCTGCTAGTTACTGTACTATCCTGCTGACCAATGCTGTAAGTGGACTCTAATAAACGTGTTGGATCTTGACGTGTATCCGACTCAAAACATTACATGGTGTCAGAAGTGGGATACAAGCTCACGCCTCCAATTGGATTTCAACACCCATGGTAGACAGAAAATGCTGGGGAAACTCAGCAGGTGAGGCAGCATCTATGGAGCGAAGGAATAGGTGACGTTTTGGGTCAAGACCGTCTCGACCCGAAACATCATCTATTCCTTCTCCCCATAGATGCTGCCTCACCTGCTGAGTTTCTCCAGCATTTTTTGATTTTTCCAGCATCTGCAGTTCTTTCTTAAACATTTCAACACCCATGTCACTTTCTGAAAGTTTACCCTTGTAAAAGCAGAAGATAGATACAAAAAGCTGGACTAACTCAGCGGGACAGGCAACATCTCTGGAGAGAAGGGATGGGTGACGTTTAAGGTCGAGAACCTTCTTCAAACTGACCCATTCCTTCTCTCCAGAGATGCTGCCCGTCCCGCTGAGTTACTCCAGGAATTTTGTGTCTATCTTTGGTTTGAACCAGCATCTACAGTTCCTTCCTACACATTGTGAAAGCAGATTTGGCTTCTATCATTGAGATGTGTGCGATGGAGCCAGTGGGGGTATATACCTGATGGCCTTGTGACCACGTGGGTTTCCCTTGGTTCTCCTGAAAGTGCTCCAGTTTCCTCCCACAACCCAAAGACAAGCAGGCTGGTGGATTCATTGTCCACTATGAATTGCTCCTCGTGTGTAGATAAATGATGGAATCTACGAGGAATTGATAAGAATAGGGCTGCACGACGGCATAGCAGTAGAGTTGCTATAGTTTTACTTTTTAATTTTAGAGATACACTGGGTCTGCGTTGACCAGCGATCCCCGCACATTAACACTATCCTACACCCACTAGGGACATTTTTTACATTTACCAAGCCAATTAACCTACAAACCTGTACATCTTTGGAGAGTGGGAGGAAACCGAAGACTCGGAGAAAATCCATGCAGAACGAACAAACTCCGTACAGACAGCACCCATAATCGGGATTGAACCCGGTATCCGGCGCTGTATTCGCTGTAAGGCAGCAACTTTACTGCTGCGCCACCGTGACTGCCCTTACAGCGCCAGAGACCCGGGTTTGATCCCGACTACAGATGCTGTCTGTAAGGTGTTTATACATTCTCCCAGTGACAGCGTGGGTTTTCTCTGGGTGATCTGGTTTCCTTACAAACTCCAGAGATTTAGAGGTTCATAGGTTAATTGGCTTCGGTAAAAATGTAAATTGTCCCTAGTGTGTGTAGGATGGTGTTAGTGTATGGGGTGATCACTGGTTGGCACGTACCCGGTGGGCCGAAGGGCCTGTTTCTGCGCTGTATCTTGAAAGTAAAGTAATAAAATGTGGTCAGTGTAGGATTGGTGTGAATGGTTGTTTGACGGGTCAGCATTGACTCGATGGGTTGAAAGGCCTGTTTCTGTTCTGGATAGCTCTTATCCCTGCTTACAGGCCAGCTTTTGATGTGGAAAAGCTGTCAGCATTGTCTGGAGAACAATGCCTTTCAGTAGTAATTCATTCCTTGACATGCTTCAGGCCATTTTAACAACTTAGTAAAAGGCTGTAAAAATGAAAGCACCTTATTTTGTTTCTTTTAACCATTCCCACGCTGGCAGTGAGATTGTACTGGAGGAAAGATACTGAGCTTTTTACTGAGGGAAACTAGTGCAAGTCAGTAATGTGAGCATGTTTTTTACAGGTAGTTGCATTGACTCCTGAGCAGCACGGTGGCGCAGTGATCAAGTTTCGAGTGGCCGGTCTGAAGAAGGGGCTTGATCCGAAATGTCACCCATTCCTTCTCTCCAGGGATGCTGCCTGTCCCGGCAGTTACTCCAGCATTTTGTGTCTATTTCTTAGAACAGCCCTGCGACCTGGAACTTTGGTTGCAATGCTGGAGAATGTCTTTTAGGAGGAGCGAAGGCTGAGAGGAGATTTGGTTCAAAATCATCGCGGGCAGAGGGTGTAAAGGTGGAACGGGT